>NC_090648.1:310185227-310439265 GCF_040937935.1 Hyperolius riggenbachi
GAATAAAATTAATATATTCATCTAGCAATTAGATGTTTAACTAAATGCCAGAAATGAATGTACATTATGAATAATTTTATGTCGAGCAGTGCCGAAACTATATCAAAGTTGTACTAAAATTTGTGAACTTAATAGACTAATAATAAGTCACAGTTGAAAAGTATCCATTTGGCCACAACAACATTTATTTCAAAGCTTTCTTCCAGTGTGTGTTCTGAGTCTAGTTGATTGGTTGGAACTTAAAGCAATCTTTTGGATTATGTTCCTGGTTTCACTTGACTGTGAGGTTTACTGTGTAAGTACAATCAAGGTGCACAAACAGATTTTTGCATTTGTTAAATATTTGGTTTCACCGTCTCGGATTTTTAGATTCAGTGGTTTTAGATTTGTCATTCTTTTTTATTTGGCAAAAAAATAGACAAATGAAAAAAACAAAATTGAATTAGCAGCAGTGCAGAGCAGAAAAAACTCCACTTTCCCAAAGGCCTGCCCTGGACATATGCTCAATTAATGTCATCCGACAGGGATCGGCATCCAGTCCCTCGGGCAACATTGAAACGATGAGGCAATCTAGGTGCATTATTTTCTTGCAAGCGAGCTATGTGCTCTGTTCTATGCAGGGGTGGCGCGGTACAGGAGTAATGTCATGCAGTGGGTGGGGTAAGTGAGGAGACCAATGCTTTCAGCTGTCGTTTGGTCAAAGCGAATTCCCACAATTGCTGACTGAGTAGTCAAGAAAAGTTGGTGGCTGCTGTACACACACTGGATTCCTGGCCGAGTTTCATCTGGCATGTGTACATAGCTTGAAGGTGGCCACACACCATACAATTTTTAATTTTGATTCGATACAAGCATTCCAAATCCAGTTTTCCAAAGTTTTGATCGGAATCTTTGAGGTACCACACACGTATTTTCGAGATTGCTGCAATTTTAGGATAAAAGATCGTAAACGCAGAAAAAAATTAGTTGGTTAGAAAAATCGAGAGAAAAATGCACTAAATAGTTACAGTATATACAATTTTTGAGGGTTGAATACAATTTCACAATCCATTATACACTATACAATTCTTGAAAAAAATGGTCTGAATTTCCCAACATGTCCGATCTTAAAAAAAAACAAAAAACGGGAAATCAGATTTCTCAATCAAAAACAAAAAAAAACGGTAGATTTTTTGGGAAATCTGATTGTATTTATCGAACTGGAGTAAAATTGGATCTGTTCATTCTATGGTGTGTAAAAACAAGGAACACCAAGAGCCCCAATAGTGTAATATGTACTGGTAAATGGTTACTAGATAGAGTAAATGTTAATACTCACAAACCAGGGTTACCATTAGGCAACCACTGTAAAGGCAGGTGGGGAGATTTCCCTGACCCCACTCAGGAATAAGAAGTTGCTCTCTGTAGATGAGAAAAAAAGGGGGTTCAACCCTCCACCCAGGATGAACTCCAAATATGCAACGCGTTTCGCAGGTTTGATCCCGCTTCATCAGGCAATAACAACGGAGCAATAGCATATGTGGTCAGTAGAAGAGCCAGGCACCTCCGTTTCTCACAGAGGTGCCTGGCTCTTCTACTAACCACATATGCTATTGCTCCGTTGTTATTGCCTGATGAAGCGGGATCAAACCTGCGAAACGCGTTGCATATTTGGAGTTCATAAATAAAATATATTAACTGTCTTTACTGCAGTTGTTGTGTGTCTACTTGGAGGAGGTAAATCATCCACTACCTCCTCTATTTACCAAGAATTTGGTTTTTAAGCTCATTTAGCTTCCTTTTATCCTTTTGGTGCCTCTGTTCTCCTGCATAATTCTATGGTTGTGGCCACCTTAAGAGTTAGAAAAGTAGTGCTCAGTTCTCAAAGTCTGGTAACAATGCTTATCTTATGACTCAGAGGCGGTTAACAGTGGTGGCATTTGCGAGTAGCTGCTGCAGTGGTTACTGGATGTGAGGGACCCATACATGTACATCTGACCACTTTCCAATAGCTACGTGTCATCAGTCGGCTGCCAAGTAACTCACCGAGACCCATATTCAATTAACTTTTCTCTCAGATGTTTTAAGCCCTTAATAATGAAATATCTTTTAAACCATAGCAAGCACAAAATGCTCAATATAAGTTTGGTATTGCTTATTTACCCACTTTTTAGCACTTCTTTAATTATTAAGTGCTGAAAATTTATTTTTGGGAGAAAACTTAGGAGAAAACGTAATTGCATATGTGTGTCAGCCCTGCGTCAACCACTGTCACATTATGTAGACCGTACTTGACAGGAACACTGCTGTTCAGTTGTATTAAATGGCAACCAAATAGTAGTAGACATCCAGTAGATTGTATTTAATACTTGCTATTGCATAATTTAGCTCAGTTACTGCACAGTTTAGCTTTCCAAGTAAAACAAACATAGGAGAATGACTACCATAAACTGCCCTGGCTGTTTAAGTTGTCTTTCTATATTTTATGGTATTTGTTTCTACGTAGGATTTTCAAGGATAAGGCCCCGTTTACACTTAATCAGTTAGTACATGTTTTTTTTTCTTCTCTATAGCAGTGCATTGTGAAAAAGATTTCAGTTAATACGCGTTAAAGAGAAACTCCGACCAAGAATTGAACTTTATCCCAATCAGTAGCTGATACCCCCTTTTACATGAGAAATCTATTCCTTTTCACAAACAGACCATCAGGGGGTGCTGCATGACTGATATTGTGGTGAATCCCCTCCCACAAGAAACTCTGAGTGCGTACTCCTGGCAGTTTCCTGTCTGTGAACCTTGCTGCATTGTGGGAAATCGCTGTTTACAGCGGTTTCCACCTGCCAAAAAAGCATGCAGCAGCTACATCATCTGCCAACAGTAAAAATGTCACCATGTAATAAATGTCAGAATGTACAAATTTAAAAGATTTTACAATGGGCAAACACTGACTAAATCATTTATACATAATAATTGTAAAAATGAAGCACTTTTTTATTACATTATTTTCATTCGAGTTCCTCTTAGTGTGAAAGGTGCCATAGGAAAACATGGGACTAACTTTGAAAATCAGTTGACCTTTCAGTTATAACTGAGAGCAACTGATTAAAAAGGAACTGTAAACAGTAAAACAAACAGCCTCAGCGATGTCCAGTAAAAATGCCTGGGACGAACCATGTTTACTCCTGGCAGAGTAACAGTTTTTTTCTTTATTCCAGTAGTTGTAACTGTTATACAGTGAAGGCTCTAACCACCTTTTTTTTTTTTTTTTAACTGAATGATGTCATCTGTAGACGCCAAATGCATGTGTGAAGAGAAATTCAGTTAGAGAACTAGCTGAAGAATGTTAAAAGTGTTTTTTCTGTATATACAAACACAATTGAATGGTTGTTGTAAAGCAGTTTTAGTACGGTAATTGCAGCAGGGTAAATTAATGGAAAAATGGTGGTTTACTGTGATGAACGGGGAACAGAGGAGAAAGCAGAGTAAAAGCAGATCAGGTCTGTTTCTGGCGTATCTATAACATTGCCGGCGTGAGATTTGAGCACTGGGTAAAGCCGATAAATGGCTTACCCTGCTCCTGCACAAGTCCTGACGGCGTTAATAACTATTCCCCCTCCAGGCCGCCATGGATACCGGGGAATGATGTCATTCGGCTTCCAGCTATTGCTGGCAGCCGAATTACAGTGTTTTTGCAAAGATTTGTGATCCGTCATTTCACAGCACCCAGATCACTCACTGAGCACAGCTATAGCTGCAATTCCTATTACGGCCTATGGTGGCACCAGCTGCGCCCAGATCTTCTGCGCTATTTTTATTGCGCTCACAGTTTCTGGACTGCATCAAGTTTCAGCCTAGATGGTGGAGCATAGAAAGTTTCTGTTTCAATGCTTCCCACTGAATCTGCAAAAAGCAAATACCTGCCCCATCTAATGCTTGGGAATACACGGTACGTTTGTACCGCTCGATTGAGCCATTTAGATGGCTCGATTGATAATTTCCAACATGTTCGATCACCCGATCGATTCCACGCTCGATACCGCGGGCAGGACAATGGAAAATGATAAGGAAAATGAGCAGAAGATAAGAGAATCGCCCGCGGGGTCGAGCGGGGAATCGACCGGGTGGCATAATCGAGCCGCGGAAACGTACCGTGTATTCCCAGCATTATGCCTGGTACACACCATGCAATTTTCTGTCTGATAGACGGGTTGAATTGATCATTTCCAACAGGTCCAATCTGATTTTCGATTGTTTTTCTAATTGATTTTCTGATCACTTCTATACAAAATGGATTAAAAAAACAACAGACGAACCTGATGGAAACAATCGATTCAACCAGTTTATCTGACAGGAAATTGCATGGTGTGTACCAGGCTTTAGACAGTTCGAAAACTGTTTACTAGCATGGTGTGCTAGAAAATGGTTACCATGTCAGAAGTGGTTTTGTTTGTTTGTTTATATCTCTGTTTTTAGGGCACTTTTTGGGCAAAATTGGCATGTTTTGGCAAAATTGCCATGTTAAGCCTTGGCGGATTTTTATGTTACAATAAGTGTGAACTGCAATGGAGACTGGCCATAGACTTTAGAACAAAGCCTGCATGCAGCCTGTTAGAACAACATGATCAGTTACAACGCAGTACTGTTAACAGGCCCATAGGATTGTATTGGCAAATTACAATAACATGATCAGTTACAGTACTGTAAACAGCCCCTTAGAATTATATGGGCAGTGAGCGGATATGCAACACAACTGAGCACTGACAGCATTTTAGCATTTTAACCCTTAGTGGATTTAGGTAGGTAGTTTTATTGCAATTTTTGGCCATAATAGCAATACCTAATTTGGCATGGTAGCCCTTGTTGGACAAAGGCTGGAGCATGACGACATAGCCAAGCTTATGCCCCTTCCCGCTTCATGTAGAAGCTGGACTTCACATTCGCCCCCTCGTCTTAAAGGGAATGTCCGAGCAAATTGAAAAAAAAAATCTATTTACTCGGGGGCTTCCTCCAGCCCTTTGCAGCCGACATGTCCCAAACCGCAGATCCACTCTCAGCCACTGGCTCCTGGTCCCCTCTGCTGCAGAGGCCAACCTTGCGAGATCATCCTCTACTGCGCCTGCGTGAGCGCCGCTGTCAAACAAGTCTACGTTATCTGGTGTGTACTGCGCAGAGGCAGTAGTTCTGCAAGGGACATGTCAGCTGCAAGGGGCTGGAGGAAGCCCCGGGTAAGTAGATTTTTTTTTCAATTTGCTCAGATATTCCCTTTAAGGCCTGGTTCATACCAGGGCTGTGGAGTCGAAGTCAGTGGTTTCAATAAAGTGAGGAGTTGGAGTCTAAATCGGATGATTTTGAAACCACATCCATAGCTTTTGTAAAAATTAGACTAAGGAGTCGGAGGAATTTTGGGTACCTGGATTCAGAGTCAGTGGTTTGATAAAATAAGTCGTTGAAGATTTTTTGTACCGACTCCACAGCCCTGGTACAGTAAAACAAAAAGTCAGTTTAGCAGACCATAACCGAATGGATCCTAAGGGCCGATTCACACTTGAGAGGATGCAGAATGGAAACAGTAAGCGCATCCGGGAGGTGAATGGGTACCGTCTGTTCTGCATCCACATGCAACAAATATACCAGAAGTTGTAGTTTTTGGTTTCATGACTTATAGATTTATCAGGTCCAATGTTTTTACTTTAGGCTATGTTCTGTTAGGCTCCTTGCACACGTTATGCGATGCGACACACAATATCATGGCATCCCAATGTCATGGCATGATATTCCAAGGGGGCTAGCACACTGTGTACATTGCCATGCCTTGGGTTGTCTGGAAAACGCACTGCTTTAGTGACAGTGAAGCATAAGCATACCTTTAGTTATACTGTGTGCATTGCAACGCATCATGGCCCACATGCAATTCACTTTTTCTCCCCAGTTTTTACCTAGGTGATATTTTTACAACTTGTCATAAAATGCTTTTTAACTCACCAGCCAGCAATCAATACTCAAAATAAATTTGATAGTACCTTTTCACCAACTTTTTGGTACTTTTTCAATTGTAAAGTTATGAAAATGTATTTTAAAGAGAAGATAAAAATGTTCTCCTAGGAGATAACGCAGGTGAAAAAGTGAATTGCATGGGGGCCCATATATCTAAGTTGTGATGTAACTTTTTGTATTCTATCATAATGCAACATACATAGGGTTTGATTCACTAAACCTTGATAACTCATATCACGCCCGAGCTGTTTTTGCGCACGTTTTCACGTTTCTGCACGCAACTGCGAATTTCCTTGAGCAAATGCGCATGGAAATTCGCGATTGCACGTGGGAACGCGTGCAAAAATGCTAGATAGGAGTTATCACGGTTTAGAGAATCAAGCCCTTAGTGTGCAATGAGCCTTATGCTACGTACACACTTGAGATAAAAGTCCTTGGAAAAGGCAAGATCACAGACCAATTTTACCCCCTATGCAAAGATGCTGTACACATGCAACAGATCAGTATCTGTAAAAGATCAGTTACTGCAAAATGCATTCATAGTCTGATATCTGAAGATCTCATACACACCTTGTTTAACGGACAATCATCTGCACATCAGATCTTTTGCAGATACTGATCTTTTGAATGTGTACAGCATCTTTGTGTGCAGCATCTTGCAAAGATTTTTATCTCAGCGTTTTTCAACCGCTGTTCTACTGCCACTAGTGTGCCGCGGGATGTTGCCTGGTGTGCCGTACAGGTCTGGCCTCTCGCTCCTCCCCTCCCCACGGCCGCCGCTCCTGTCACTTTATCATGAGCGGGCGGCCGCTTGTCCGATTAGATTCCCCCGTAGTAGCCGCTCTCCTCTGTGGCATCTCCTATTACAGCAGCGCGCTCGGCGGCTGCTGTGATGACCAGGAAGCGGTACAGCGGTTCCCATGGTAACGGCGATGCATATCGCCGCTACAGGAAGCTGCTGTACCGCTTCCTGCTCATCACAGCAGCCACCGAGCGCGCTGCTGTATTAGGAGATGCCACAGAGGAGAGCGGCTACTACGGGGGAATCTAATCGGACAAGCGGCCGCCCGCTCATGATAAGGTAACAGGAGCGGTGGCCGCGGAGGAGGGAGGGGCACATCTACTCATACTAGTAAGCTATATTGGGCACTATACTAGCTATACTGGGCACTATACTGGGGCACTATACTAGCTATACTGGGCACTACCTACCTATACTGGGCACTATGCTAGCTATACTGGGCACCATGCTAGCTATACTGGGCACTATACTGGGCACTATACTAGCTATCTGGGAACTATACTAGCTATACTGGGCACTACCTACCTATACTGGGCACTATACTAGCTATACTGGGCACTTGACTGGCTATACTGGGGCACTACCTACCCATACTGGGCACTATACTGGGGCACTACCTATCCATACTGGGACTATACTAGCTATACTACACTATACTAGCTATACTATCCATACTGGGACTATACACCTCAGCCCCCCCCCCCATAGCCTGCTGCGCACGGCACTGTCCACTAGGTCGCGCAAACACCCTGCCTGGGGCTTCCAGCAGCCCCCTCCAACCTGATTGCTCCCATGCCATCCTCTTCTCCCTCTCCATTCACCAGCAATTGGCCACTGAAAGTCCTCCAGTCCGGGGCCAACTTCACATGCGCGACCCAGCCGTGCGCATGCTCCTGCCTTGTTCACGTAGCATGGAGCATTCTGCGCCTGCACAGGCGCAGAACACTCCCGGCACAGGGGAGCGCACCTGGCCAGACTACGTATGTGCCGATTGGCCCGGAAGGTAGAAGAGGACAGCATGAGCGTGATCGGGCTGGAGGGGGCTGCTGGAAGCCCCAGGTATACATATTTTATAGCAGTGGCCCCATCTCTGTTAGCCGTAGGGTGGGTGGTTAAAGGGAAGAGCCGCGCTGCTAGAAAAAAAAAAAAAAAAACTGCACTCACCTGGGGCTTCTTCCAGCTCCTGGCAGTCAATCGGTGCCCTTGGCGCAGCTCCTCTCCCTCCGGGCGTCCAGCGGTGAAGAAGCCGACCTCGCCAGGTCAGCTTCCGGGTCGGCGTCATGTGCGTTCCACTGGGCGGGTCACGTCACGTCAGAGGGTCTCTACTGTGCAGGCGCAGTAGTTCTGCACCTGCGCAGTAGAGACCTGATGACGTCTCTACACCGCGTGACCCCCCGCCGTGGAGCGCACAGAAGCCGACCTTCTTCATCGCTGGATGCCCGGAGGGAGAGGAGCTGCGCCGAGGGCACTGATCGACTGCCAGGAGCTGGAAGAAGCCCCAGGTGAGTGCAGTGTTTTGTTTTTTTTAGCAGCGTGAACCTTCCCTTTAAGCTTAGACATCGGTAGTCGGAGGGTTTAGTGTGAGAAAATGGTTATGTTTAGCTACAATAAAATATCGTATGTATTTCCGATATTTTACTATAATCATTTTATCTGTAATAGTAGAATATCAGTAAATTTACTAATATTCTACTATCAAGTTTTCTGGCGCCATTTTAGCATGTACGCTGTGGAAGGTAGCTGTCTCAAAACAGGATAAAGCAGAGCATTGAGCCTATTTTAATGTGAAACCTCCGAAGTGGAGGTGAACTTTACCTAAATAAAGGAGTCCGACTCATCCAGTCTAGAACATATATAGCATAAATATAGAATACAGTATATATAAATAATAATCTAGCAATATGTATTTTGTGTGTGAAGCAGTCTGTTATTGAGCCATAACGTAGATCCTATTTACCTGTCATTACAGCAAAGCACTGTATGCCTGCTATAGTATACTCAGGGCCGGATTTGGGGAAAGGTCCCCAAGGCACGTTCCTAGGGCGCCAGAATCCATCAGCATCTGAGGAGCGGCGGGTGGTGACAAGTTGACTACACTTTTCACCAGCTCCGAGAACTGCTCCGCGAATCCTCAGCCGTGCCTGCAACTGCCAGTAGTAAGCTGCATGCAGGCTCTCTTCTGGACACCTGGGCAGCGCCGAGCCACTTCCTGAGGCGGGCAGCGGCTGGATCAATCAGCTCAGCCGCCGCCAACCAACCGATCCGACCCCTCTTCCTTCCCCAGAGAGCAGAAGCAGAATCACTCACCTCTCACCAGGCTTCCAGCGCTGAAGCTTCCTCTGTCCCTGCTCTGTCAGCCGCCGCCGTGCATTGCTCTCTCCTACTGGCGTCTCCCTCACATGTGACTTGCTGGCATGTTACCGGCGAGTCACATGCAGGGGAATCGCCAGCATAAGAGAGCAATGCACGGCGGCGGCTGACAGAGCAGGGACAGAGGACAGAGGAAGCCTCGGCGCTGGAAGCCTGGTGAGAGGTGAGCGCACTAGCTCCTTCCTCTGCAGGTGGTGGAGGTGACACGAGAGGAGACAGCATCTGGCTGCCTATACTGGGGGGGCAGCATATGAATACCTATACGGGGGTTGCAGTATTTGGCATATATATATATATATAGTGTGCAAGGAGGGAAAGCAACTGATTTAACAAAGGCATCTGACTGCCTATACTAATGGGGGTTTCAGGAGAAAGCATCAGGCTACCTCTATACTAGGGGGGCAGCATTTGGCTATCTATACTAAAGGGGGGTCAGCATCTGACTACCAATACTAATGGGGGGGGGAGCAACAGAGGACAGCATTTGGCTATCTATACTAAAGGGGGAAGGGGGGGTCAGCATCTGACTACCAATACTAATGGGGGGGGGCAACAGAGGACAGCATCAGGCTACCTATACTGGGGTAAGGGGGGGGGTGTCAGCATCTGACTACCTACACTAAGGGGGAGGGGGCACCTGTCTCCCTGTACTAAAAGGTTGGACAGGATCTGGGGTGTCATGAACATACTTAGGCCCCATTGCTGCCCAGGACCCTATTTTTTTTCTTGCGGCTGTGCTCCTCCCATGTACAAGTGTAACTGTACTGGACATGCACGAGTAGGGTCCTCACATTCCCATTAGCACAAAGTCACTTGCGTACAGAGGAAACGGAGAAGCATGAAAGGCTTCAAGCTACTGGGCATGTGCGGACCATGCTCACGCAGACCCAGTACTCAGATGGGAGTGCAGCCACAAGGAAGAAGAGGGTCCCAGACACTAGTGAGGGGTCTGAATATGTTCAGAGGGTCTCAGTGCAGTAACAGTGGTCATGGGGAGGATCTATTAAGGTAAGTACTTTTTTCTTTTGTGTCAGGTTCACTTGAAGACTTTGATTTAACGTGTTTAACGTGCACCAGAGATTATTAAAAAACATGTTTGTTACTTACCCGGGGCTACCTCCAGCCCCATAAGCATGGATGCGTCCCTCACCGTCCTCCTGCGGTCCTCCGTTAAGCCGCAATCTGCTCCGGTAAGCGGCTGTGTGATGTCTGCAGCGGGACTTCTGCACAAGCGCAGAAGGCCCCGGCTGACGTCACTCAGTCAGACTGAGCCGACTACTGGGGTTTCATTGCGGTTGAACGGAGGATTCCGCGTGGACCGCGGGAGGCATGCGTGAGGACAGCGAGAGACGCATCCATGCTTATGGGGCTTTTGTTTCTCCCTTTTCTGCTCTGACCACCCATATTAACCTTGAGTAACAGTCAGTGCATAGAGGAGCAGCCAGGGGCAATCTGACTGCAAGTGTACAGCAGGAGGAGGGGGGAGGGGTGCAGAACGAGACAATCTTTGTGGAGGGACATGCTAACAAAACAAACACAAAAGAAAAATGATTGCAAATGGGTAACAAACAAGAGAGGGAAACTACAAGCCTGATGTGTGGAGAAATGCTGATAGTTTTTCAGCGTTGTTAGCCCTCACTCCCCATCCCTCCCCTCCTCATTACAGATCTGATAGCCTGCAGATAAGCAGCGTGCGTCTTCACACTGTGACAAGTCCTCTTGTCAGCACACTCTTCCTGCAGCCCTGTAGCTCTGCCTGCCTGAACATCACACGAGTTCACCCGACCTGCAGGCAGACTGGGGGCAGAGACACTGCAGACACAGGGCTGCAGGAGGAGTGTCTGATAAGATCACTTCCACGCTGGGACAGTCCGTGCAGGCAGATTGGGGGCAGAGACACTACAGACACAGGGCTGCAGGAGTGTCTGACCAAAGGACTTTGCTGTGACAGAGTAAACACACACTGATCTCTGCGAAGTAACTGAGTGCCAGCAAAATGTCGGGGGCACAGAGGAAGATCACAGCTGGGGCTGCAGGAACCACTTCTCCCTCAGTGCCTCATGCACACGTCCTGCCTTGATGACGGGAGGACAACAGTTTTTTTTATCCCCCCAACTGCAAGAAAGCTTTTAGTGACATCACTACCCAGAAGGCAGTGCGCACAAGGCTAATTAACAGTCATCCGCGGATGTAACTCTTGAGGGGGTGTGGCCTAGCCATTAAAGGTGACATACCAGCAAAATTATGTATTTATATCAGAAAATACTGGGTTTTCCCCCATAAAGTGGGTATAGGCTAACTGTTGGCAAGGAGATGGTTTTGAGCTTACAGTTCCTCTTTAAGTGTAAAGGGCAGCAGGTGTTGGAATCAGGGCCGGTTCTAGACTTTTTGCTGCCTGAGGAAAACTTGTGAGGATGCGCCCCCCCCACCGAATTGGAATAATCGCACAGCACCCAATAATTTGCACCACAGGTTACAGCTGCAGTGAGCTACCCAAAAACACCCTCAGTATAGGTAGGTAGCCAGGTATAGGTGCCCCTAGTATTGGCAGCTAGGTACAGTTGCACCCAGTATAGGTTAGCCAGGTACAGTTGCCCCCAGTATAGGTTGGCCAGGCACTCTCTTCACTTCCTGGTGCTGCCCGCAGGAAGTCGCTTCACTTGGCATTATGAGCAGACCGGGCCTGGTTGGAACACTAATCATTTTACTCTATTTGTCTTTTAAAATAAGATACTGGAACAACTCTTACTTTCAAACCTTATTGCTTGCATGCATATTCCTTTTGTGCTTTGGGCATCCTTCCCACATCTCCAACCCAGATCATCCACAAGGCAACTGCCTAGGGCCTGGAGAAAGTCTAGGGGCCCAGTGGATGCTACCCCACATCAAACCTTACTAACAAAAGCTAGGTGACTATCAGGGAGGGGCAAAAACTTGCCTAGGGCCCCATTTTATCTTAATCCTTTTCTGCTCCAACCCTCTCCACCGCTTTCCTCCTTCCCAAAAATAAAAAGGCTACTTCACTCCCACTTGTGATTTTTTTTCTCACTAAAACTCCCTTCAGGATAGCTTAATACTCAGTACTGCAAGGATTTAGCTAAAGCTCACTAGAGCAAGCTTACTCTCTACTTGTTGCATCTGTTTGTGGGGTATTGTGCACAGGAAATTACCTCAGCTGATAAGTGATAGTGGTAAATGGAACTGCGTAAACAACTGTAAAACAAAACATTTGCTCTAAAAAATACTGGTACTCCCAAACCATACAAGCTGAACCCACTTCAAAAACCATGAGAACTGTGTCAGTCACAGCAGCAGAGAAACGTCAACTTGTGTGCTTTGTTTCTGCCAACTTGTGTGCTTTTGCCTAGATTGCAAGGTAGCATAACATCAATAATCTGACATGTCCTGAAAACACATTTGGCTGCCGATTGATAGGACAAGACAGTTTTAATACTCTATTACAAAATGGCTTGTTTAACCACTTAAGTACCAGCGGTCTCTGCCCCCTTAAGGGCCTGAGTCCACTGATGCAGTTGTGTCCGCTTTTCAGTTACACTTCAATGTTACAGATGCTGAAAAGCGGACAGAAGCGGACACAACTGCATTAGTGGGCTCAGGCCCTAAGGACCGGAGACCGCTGGTACAAGAACGACAGAAATCCACGATGAATCACCGCGCATACCCGCCACAATCGCCGTCATTGCCACTCGCCGAGACCATCCTGACACCCACTCTGCCGTCTCTATGACGGCAGAGTCCTGTGAGCCGGTCAGGAGCCACTTTCATTGGCTCCTGACCGTGTCTATCAATGTAAGCCAATGGCAGCGGCTTACATTGATAGACAGGCATAGCCCGTGAGCTCAAACGTTGGTTTGAGCGGCGTGATTGGCAGGGAGTGATGGAAACGGCAAATGCGCACTGTGGACGGTGATTGAAATTTATATCCTGCCAGCCAGGAGACCACCAAAACAGGGCGTCATAGATTTCAATCACCTCGGTACTAAAGTAGTTAAAATTAATATATGTTATAATTTTAATGATATGTTAGATTCCCTTTAAATTGAGCCTAAGATGTGTGTGACTTGACTGTACAAATAAATGAAAGTATATGTATCACTGGATTGGATATGAAAGCACTACATGAAAAAATGTCATTTGTAATTAAACATAGCAAATAAACTATAAATGATTGTTCATGGCAGCTTATGCTTCGTTTTTCTGCTACTGCATACTGTATTGCAAAGTATATATTTCTCCTTGTTACGGCACCTAAAGTAGTATTCCAGCCAAAACATTGTTTTTAGTTGGTGAGAAAGAATTAACCTGAAACATTTTGTTAAATGTGAGGAGCATCAGGCTAGGTTCACAATGGTCAGTTGCATAACACATGCGTTATGAGTATGAACTGCAATGGAAACTGAACATAGACTTTAATACAAAGCCTGCATGCAGCGAGTTAGAATAACACGATTAGTACAACACAGTACTGTGAGCAGGCTCATAGAATTATACAGGCAGTGAGTTGACATGCAGGATTATTCTGCAATGCAACTGAGCACTGTGAACAGGGCCTCACATACTGTGATTAGTGATGAGCTCAAATTTTGCATAGTAGTATTTTGCAGTGGAATTCAGAATTAGAATGCAAAATCATAATGCGCAATTTCAGACTAGTGCAAAATTAATAATAAGCACAATTATAGTCCATCATTTTGCAATAACATGTAAAATGTGTTGCTTATGCCCCATAGACTTCAATGCATTGATGCAAAAATGTGTTTTCTCATACGCAAACATTTGTGTTCTTATTTGTGCAAAAACGATTCAAGTTTACGCAAAATCAAAATTACCTACAAAATCGTAATTGCGATCAGAACCATAATTGTGAAAATGACGCAACATTTCACAGAATTGAAATTGCTCATTATGATCAACGCTAAAAGCGATGCTATGAGTGCAGTAACACAACTACAGTCATCTTACTTAACCTCCACCAGGTAGGTAATATTATCTGGAGATGTTCTACAAACATTCCTTCCATTTCCTGTTCCTGGCAATACTCATAGAGAGCAAATATCTCCAAAAGTTACGCCGTAATAAAACCACTTTCTTAGTAGTGGCGAAAAACAGTATAACATCACCAGGACTGGGAATTTAACTCCAGGTTCAATTGCTTTATTTCTTCTGACAGTTCCAAATTAGCCCTGCCCAATATAGCCTTTATCGTCAGATCTCTGTCCCCTAGTAGACAGCAGGGATGTGTGAATGGAAAGAACTGGCAGATCAGTGTGCTATATTTACTTCTATCAGTGAGTGATGACAACTGCCTTTTCTCCCAGTCATCCTTCATCCTTGGAACCAAAAGTATTATTGCACCAGTAGCAGCAGATGAAACCGCCCACATAGCTACTGATCTGCGGAACCACCTGAAGTTTGAGAACATTTTTGTGAGACTGTTAGAGCCATTTTCATGCATCCTTAGTATGCAATCCTAGCACGCTCTTAACATATGCAGATTAAAAACTAAAGAATTGGTCACTAAGCGGCTTGCGATATGAACCAAAACAAGGATCACAAGTGGCAACTTTTTATTCCCTTACTTATAAAAAAAGCTTTTCAGGTTATCTCAAGAAGGACAGACAACACTCTGAATGAGTTGTTTCTCATCATTTTGATTTTATTTTTCCTTCCCTATTTTGAATACCTTCTTTTGGAAGATAAGTCATGAGGGAGTTTTGGTTCTTTAGGGGCTAAATTATACACACATCAGTTTCTAGTTATTTTGTCACCTCATTTGAACTAAAAAAAGCCAGCGGGTTAGAGGTGAGTAATCTTTTGTTTCTTAAAAAAAACTTATATAGGCTGGAAAGTACAAAGCAACACATTTACAAGAATAATAGGGTCCCTAAAAATAATATGTTTCTTTCAAAAACCTTTAATTCACACTGCCTTATTTTCCTCAGGAAACACCCTCACCAGGATAGATGAGAACACAGATGAGAACACAATACAGTATGTGTAAGCCTGCAGCAGTTAGCTAGGTACTCAGAACGAGTAAAATTAAGGACTCATTTGAACTCCAATTTGTGTGGTATTGTGATGCAAGTTTGCTTTGTTACACAAGGCTGGGCTCCATTCAGTTTAGCACTGAAGTTTAGTCATGAATACACTAATACATTGATAACAATCAAAGAATAAAGATGTCATATAATTATTAAAAAAAAGAAAAACAATAATAAATCACGTATTGTCAAAATAACAAAAAAAAATATTCTATGGTTTTGCAACTTTTGTGCATTCATTTATTTAATGTATAGGGTTAAATATTTGGTTACAAAAAAAGCCCTATAGTTCATTTAAAAGGAACCTAAACTGAGAGGGATATGAATGTTTCCTTTTAAACAATACCAGTTCCCTGGCAGTCCCGCTGATCTCTGTGGCTACAGAAGTGGCTGAATCACAGACCAGAAACAAGCATGCAGCTAATCCAGTCTGACTTCAGTCAGAGCACCTGATCTGTATACTTGTTTAGGGGCTGTGGCTAAAAGTATTAGAGACACAGGATCAGCAGGAGAGTCAGGCAACCAGTATTTTTTTAAAAGGAAAAATCCATATCCTTCTCAGTTTATGTTCCCTTTACCAAAATGATAACTAGATTATGTATGTTATTAAAGAGCTATGATCAGAAAAACTGTCACATTAGTAAAGGCACATTCACAGTGGGGAGCTTTGCAGGTGTTTGCCAGCTCTTGGCAGCAAATTGATACTTACCGGATCCGGATTCTGCATTGGATCTCCTCTTGCTCCAGGGAGTGGTATTGTATGCTAACATCATCCTCCAGTTCCTGTTCACATGACATGTTATATGATCGAGACCTGGAGAATGCTGTCAGCATACAGTGCTGCTCCTGGAGAAGGAGGTGACCCAATGCAGTATCCAGCACTTCTTGCTCTTCTCTGCATTTAGGAGCTGGCCTGCTGGGGAGGCAGCACCAGTATGCAGCGTCACACGGTACAAATATGAAAAAAAAAGTTGGTGGCCAAAATGTTAGTTACAAAATGGCTAAAATATCCCTGAAATGTGCTTGAGGCAATTTGTATTATGGAGCTAGAATACACACTAGCTTTGCTACAAGGTTTAATACGTCTTTGATTTTCAAGAACTTAGGCACACAGCTATTACAATTCAAATTGTTTTTTTATCATATTACTCTACCATAAGTGTAAGGCAAGAGTTAAATGCAGCAGTTTATTTTGAGAACTTCACATAATTGCTACTTTGATATGAAAGGCTAGTTACAAATGCAATATAAAAAACTGATATTGAATTGTAAATTAAATGAGAGCAAAGGGTCATGTTTCACTGGAAATCTGGTACAACTGATTCGTGTAAAACAATCCCATGTGACAGAATGTATGTGATATAATGACCAAAGTGCAGTGAAGCTCAAAGTACTCATAGTAGGCAGTTTTCACAGCCTAAGAACAGTATAAAACTGTCCAATAATCATGACATTGTTATTTAAGCTGGGACAGCACATTATGAGCTTTACAAAAATCTACCAAGATACTTGGTAATTCAGTATGCTTAGCCTTCAATTTACCCTTCACGGTAGTGGTGACAATTTTGCTAACATGTTTATGAACAGAATTGATTGCATAACAATGGAACCAGACTTGTGTGAAATAATACAGTTAACCAATGGATGGTCATAAGCAAACAAAGATGTAAATACTTTGGTGTTGTTTTGTGTGATATACAACTGAAATGTGCAATAATAACTATTGGGCAGAAGTCATACAATGGTGAATTCACTGGGGGCTGATTTAAAGGGGCACTATGGCGAAAATTTGTAAAATTTAAAATATGTGCAAACACATTCAAATAAGAAGTACATTTTTTCCAGAGTAAAATAAGCCATAAATTACTTTCCTCCTATGTTGCTGTCACTTACAGTAGGTAGTGGAAATCTGACAGAAGCGACAGGTTTTGGACTAGTTCATCTCTTCATAGGGATTCTCAGGGATTTATTTATTATCAGTCCAACTGCAAAAAAAATAGTCCAAAACCTGTCGCTTCTTTTAGTTTTCTACTGCCTACTGTAAGTGACAGCAACATAGGAGAAAAGTAATTTATCAACTCATTTTACTCTGGAAAAATTGTACTTTTTATTTGCCTGTTTTCACATATTTTACATTTTTTCGCCATAGTGCCCCTTTAACAAGACAGGCGCAAAGAAAAAAGAAAAGCAGAATAAATTCACACCAGTTACCTAGGACAAGCTGCAAAGCTAAACTTGGTTGCTCTAGAAAACCTTTCCAGATTTTCCTTACATTTGTTTTGATAAATGTTTTGATTTTGGTGGAAAGTATTCTTTCCATATTCTGTATATAAAATATATTTAAGTAAAAGTGTTTGTATTGTTGGACTCGAAACTCTAATTTATTTGACTATATGATTATTTACTTGCTAAATCAATTGTAATGGATACGGCTTCTAACTTAAAATTGACTATAAAATGAATGACCAGAGTTTTGGATATACCATATTTTTCGGACTATAAGACACATGTGTCCCCCCAGAAGGAAGTGCAGGGGCAGACTAGAGTGCACTCACTTACTCAATCCCGGCTCTGAGTGCTGCATCTGCCTATTTCACCTTCCCTGCAGGCAAGTGATGATCACAGGCTTTGTCCCCGCTGATGGTATCAGCCGACATGCTGCATAGGTGGCTCTGGCACGAGCCTGGTCTTTTTCTGTGTCCGCCTCATCCATATGATCTTCACCACTGCTGGTGGCTGACATCGGAGCGGTGCATCTGTGCACCGGCTCTCTAGTGGTTTCATCCCGCTGTATGTCCGCATATCATCCGTGGGCCCCTCTCGTCACAGATTCACGAGCGGGAACATCGCGTCCACCCTCTTCTCTCTCCTAGACCATTATCCAATCAGGCGGGGGGGCGCTGTCCCTGACCGCCAATTACAGCCACCCTCTGTCTCCTTTCCTCTCCTGATTGGCTGCGATGGTCCCGCCGGCTGAATATCGAGACCCGAGCTGCAGCTCCGACTTCCGAGTCTCGGCAAGCCGCTGACGTCACTGGAGCGCAGGAGGCTTCTCAGAGCTCATTAGTCAGGCGGAGGATGCGCTCTCAGTATGCGCTCTGCCGAAGTAAACAGTGACACTGACTTCCCTGCTTGCGTGTCAGCTTATAGCTGACGTGCTGGAATTCTATTGGTTTGTTTCAATTCTGCTTTCTGTTGATTGGTTAGCCCTAGTATTTAAACCTGGTGAGTGCCCCCAGTCATCGCCCATGATAGCATTAGCTTTGGCTTGTTGCTGGGTAGCACTCAATGTCTGTTTGATTCCTGTTTCTGACTATTGCCTTGTATCCTGACCACGCTTAACCTCTGATTGATTCCTGTTATCGAGTCCGACTATTGCCTTGTACCTCGACTACGCTGTCTTGCCACCTGGATTGACCTCTGCTTGGATACGGATTTGCATGTACTCTGCCTGGACTGACTTTGGCCTGCCTTGACTAAGCTATCTCTGGAAAGCATCTATCAGGACTCCCTTACCGCCACCAGGAACTCCTGACACTTCTGCTACTTGGCTCACTCATCTGGATAGCCTCGTCTACTAGGCCTCAGGTGACTATCTTGTATATTCATATCCACTGTGCCCAGTATTCCATTGCCTTGAATATTCAGGTTGTCTGGTGATTAGCTATCTGCAGGGCCGGATTTCTGCACAGGCCTCTGTGGCCAGTGCCTAGGGCGCCTGGAGGGCAGGGCGGCTGACTCCCACGCAACATCAGCTTGGGGAGCCTGGCCGCACAACTTTGCACACGTTAGCCCGTCTGATCGTCCTGTTTCAGACCGCCGGGCATGTAAAGAAAGCAGGGCTGCTTGACTTCCGTCTTTGCATCCCTGCGTCACTCATCGCTACCCCTCTCCTTCCTGCTACTCTTCTCACTGGCTGTAGTCCCGACTCCCTGATGGATGCAGAAGACAGCAACGCACGTGTGAACAGACCTCGGCTGAGGCTGAATGTCGCTCTCCCCCTATCACCAGGAGTTCTCACTGGCTCAGTGTTTCTCTTGTGTTTTGCGCTATCACTGCGTAAACACTGACTACTGTGACACTCACTGTCTGCATTATTTACTAATTATTCTGATCAGCGTATATACTGATCAGAATGATTAATTAATAGTGTAGGCAGTCCAGTGTTGCAGAACGCAGTGCCCGCTGATAGCAGATGCCTGTAGTCAATGGAGCAGAGAGAAGCTCCGTGCAATTTAGATAAGAAGTGAATTGTCGGCTGAGGCTGAATATTTCCTGGTGTGCCTGGTCACTCTCCCCCTATCACCAAGAGTTCTCACTGGCTCAGTGTTTCTCATGTCCCTGCCAAATGGGACTTGTGCAGTAGACAGAATCCTGGTGAGATATCTCTCCCGACTTTTCTGTTTCTCCAGCTCACTCTCCACTCTGTCTGCTTCTCTTTCCCTCATCTTTCTATCCATTCACTCTCTTTATTCCATACCCAACATTATGTTTTTATACATCGCTTCATCTCCAGCACTTTACAGAGTACATAGCCATGTCACTGGCTGTCCTCAAAGGAGCTCATACTCTAATCCTACCATAGTCATAGCCTAATGTCCTACCATATTATTATTATGTATTTATATAGCACTGACATCTTCTGCAGCACTTTACAGAGTACATAGTCATGTCACTTACTGTCCTCAGAGGAGCTCACACTCTAATCCTACCATAGTCATAGTCTAATGTCCTATCATATTATTATTATGTATTTATATAGCACTGACATCTTCTGCAGCACTTTACAGAGTACATAGTCATGTCACTGACTGTCCTCAGAGGAGCTCACACTCTAATCCTACCATAGTCATAGTCTAATATCCTATCATATTATTATTATGTATTTATATAGCACTGACATCTTCTGCAGCACTTTACAGAGTACATAGTCATGTCACTTACTGTCCTCAGAGGAGCTCATAATCTACTCCTACCATAGTCATAGTCTAATGTCCTACCATATTATTATTATATATTTATATAGCACTGACATCTTCTGCAGCACTTTACAGAGTACATAGTCATGTCACTTACTGTCCTCAGAGGAGCTCACACTCTAATCCTACCATAGTCATAGTCTAATGTCCTACCATATTATTATTATGTATTTATATAGCACTGACATCTTCTGCAGCACATTACAGAGTACATAGTCATGTCACTGACTGTCCTCAGAGGAGCTCACACTCTAATCCCACCATAGTCATAGTCTAATGTCCTAAAATATTATTATTATTATGGATTTATATAGCACTGACATCTTCTGCAGCACATTACAGAGTACATAGTCATGCCACTGACTGTCCTCAGAGGAGCTCACAATCTACTCCTATCATAGTCATAGTCTAATGTCCTATCATATTATTATTATATATTTATATAGCACTGACATCTTCTGCAGCACTTTACAGAGTACATAGTCATGTCACTGACTGCCCTCAGAAGAGCTCACACTCTAATCCTACCATAGTCCTAGTCTAATGTCCTACCATATTATTATGTATTTATATAGCACTGACATCTTCTGCAGCACTAGAGTACATAGTCCTGTCACTGACTGTCCTCAGAGCTCACAATCTAATCCTATCAGTTATAGTGTAATGTCCTGCCATATTATTATAATGTATTCATATAGTACTAGCATC
The DNA here is from genome assembly GCF_040937935.1 of Hyperolius riggenbachi. Classification (NCBI taxonomy): domain Eukaryota; kingdom Metazoa; phylum Chordata; class Amphibia; order Anura; family Hyperoliidae; genus Hyperolius; species Hyperolius riggenbachi. Next base: position 310,206,122 of record NC_090648.1, read on the forward strand.
TGCAGCACTTTTTAAGAGTATATAGTCATGTCATTGACTGTCCCAAGAGGAGCTCACAATCCCATCTTACCATAATCATAGTCTTAACGTCCTACCGTATTATGATTATGTATTTATATAGCACTGCCATCTTCTACAGCGCTTTACAGAGTACATAGTCATGTCACTGACTGTCCTCAGAGGAGCTCACAATCTAATCCTACCATAGTCATAGTCTAATGTCCTACCATATTAATATTAGCACTGACATCTTCTGCAGCACTTTACACAGTACATTGTCATGTCACTGACTGTCCTCAGAGGAGCTTACTATCTAACCACCCTTATCTCCCAATTGGTAAACCTTACCCAACCTGACTCTTTCTACTCATTCTGAACATTTTCAAATGCCCTGCGCTTTTTTAATGTTGGATACTTGCTCCTAACTTTAACCCCCACCTTTGTGCCTAACCCTAGCATAATCTACCATATATCCTCAATTCTTATTGAAAACAATAATACAATCTAGCCTATACCTTGGCTTGCTCCAGGTAATCAGATGTGCCATTATATATATATATATATATATATATATATATATATATACATATATATATATATATATATATATATATATATATATATGATGACGATGCTTCCTGGCAGACATGAGCATTAGCATTAGCTTAGGGCACTATGGTGAAACATTTTACAATTTAAAATATGTGCAAACATACAAATAAGAAGTACATTTTTTTTCCAGAATAAAATGAGCCATAAATTACTTTCCTCCTATGTGGCAGTCACTTACAGTAGGTAGTAGAAATCTGACAGAAGCGACAGGTTTTGGACTAGTTCATCTCTCCATAGGGTATTCTCAGGGATTTATTTATTTTCAAAAGCACTTAGTGAATGGCAGTTGCTCTGTCCAACTGTCAAAAAACTGTGTAGCAAGCAGGGAAGCTGGCCAGCATCATTGTTTAAATCCTTTTTAGGGAATATCTTTACAAAGAATAAAAGCATAGCTGAGAATCCCCTATGAAGAGATGGACTAGTGCAAAACCTGTCACTTCTGTCAGATTTCTACTACCTACAGTAAGTGACAGCAACATAGAAGAAAAGTAATTTATGGCTCATTTTATTCTGGAAAAAAACATACTTCTAGTTTGTTTATGTGTGCACATATTTTAAATTTTACAATTTTTCTCCATAGTGCCCCTTTAACTTCAATTACCTTTTTTTTACTATTTGCAGCAGCTCCAACCAGCACATAGCTGATTCGGCAGCACTGCAATACATACTCCTGCAGCTAGACGGTGCAGAGGAGGAGACACCCACCTATCAATCTGTGCAGCAGGTGTTTATTTTTTAACTTCAAACACTGCATGTTTGATTAAAAAGAAAATGAATATGTTTTAAGTATTACCAAGCTTATGCATTACAAACATCTAAGCCTGAAACAGAACATGCATCATTCTTGTCAATTTGCTAAAACTATTTTGACATATTTAAAAATAAGATTTCTGTTTCAGAAGTTCTCACAACTGTGATGTAACATCTTCCCTCTGCTGCTTGAAAGAGAGAAAAAATACTACTTACAAGTAACCTTATATTACATACACACACTGAATGCCTGTACTTTTCAACTGAAATCATTTTGCCATTTTTATTTTAAGTACAGCAGCACACAAGTGCAAAGCTGACAAGTAAATGTGGAGTGTGTAGATTGCAGTAGAAGCTGTGAATGTAAATCACCTTTTGCTTGTGGTCTACCCAGTACTGGTATTTTGAAACAATAAAACATCTTTTAGCTTTTGCCAATGAATGCCGTGTCTATTGATTTGGAATGATTAGTGTTGCGGAAAAGCAAAAACTATTTCCCAAGTTTGATGCAAATAAATAGGATTATCTATTAACAGTCATACATTTCCAATAGAAGGTAAGAAATGAGGGCTCCAAACAAAACTGAGAAATAACCCGTCGTCAAGCATGACATTTTGTAACATTTGTCATAATATGTACTAATACACAATTAAAATGGTTTACAGCGAATTACTAAAACTGTTCCAATATGCCTCTGAAAAACGTTGCTATAAAAAAAAAACCAAGGGAAATATGTAGTGGTAGGGGAGGAAAGTGGCGTCTTAGCAGCATCAAGAGTACATTTTTTCTTAATAAATGTCAATTAAATTGGGGCAAAAAAATCAGATCTGGGAAATGATGGACCTGTAAGCTTAACATCGTTTATGTGCATATTGGTTGAGAGTTTCCTAAGGAATGTTATGCAAGATGAAAGATAAAGTAATACTGAGATTTTTGCAGTTACAAAGTTATGCAGCACTATCAAAACACAGGGAGATAGTAAAATACTGCAAAAGAATAGCTACATGGACAAAAAAAAGATGTAACATCATGCATCTTGGCGGTACCATTGGTCTAGCACCATACAAAACAAATGGCATACAGATGGGGGCATCAAACTTAGGATTTAGGACTAGTGCTTGTTGACAGTAAGTTAAATAATCGTATTCAAGACCGAGCTGTAGCAGCTGCAGCAAATAAAATTTTGGGATGCATAAAAAGAAAAGGAAAGCTCAGGCTACATCTGGAAGAAGAGGTAATCTAACATGTATAAATACATCAGAGGGCAATACAAAAGTTTGGCCGATTAGCTTTTCCTCCCTAGTACAAAGGACAAGAGGACATCATCTGCGTATCTGTGAGAAAACGCGGAAAAGCCGCCGCGTGTGCTCAGAAAAAGGCGGCTGATTCCGCATCCATCGCGGCGGTTTGCACGTATAGGCCTACATCTGCCAGTATGGCTGAACGCGGAGAAACCGCCGCATGCCCTGATAGCAGTGCGGCTGGTTCCGCGTCCAGCGCGGCGGGTGGTGTGCAAGACATGTCTGGTGTGGCTGGGACTGATAGTCCACACAGGGTCAGAAGGACGCGCGCGCGCTGAGAGGCAGAACTTTTATGACAGCCAGAATGGAGTCAGCTGACCAAGCCGGTCAGCTGACGATTCAACCAGTTCCCATTGGTCCAGCACTTAGGGGAGGCGCTGGAGAGCGCTGGGCTATATATACTGGGTGCTGGTCATTCTCTGGTTGTCTGCCTTTGCGATCACTACATGGAAGCACTTAGACCTTATTGTCAGAATCTGTGTTATCATTCTGTTATACTTCAGACTAGTTCCAGGGTGTTGATGATCAAGGACCTCACACCCAAGATTAGGGACTTTTGTTATCATTCTGTTATACTTCAGACTAGTTCCAGGGTGTTGATGATCAAGAACCTCACACCAAAGATTAGGGACTTGTGTTATTCTGTTATACTTCAGACTAGTTCCAGGGTGTTGATGATCAAGGACCTCACACCCAAGATTAGGGACTTGTGTTATCATTCTGTTATACTTCAAACTAGTTCCAGGGTGTTGATGATCACGGAGCTCACACCCAAGACTAGGCATTGTTTATTATCTGTTATGTCTTTCTGCTTTCCTGACCACTCTTCTGTTCACTGATTCGGTACTTCGCAATATCTGATACTCTGTTGCCAAACCCTGCTTGCCTTAGGATTACCGAATCAGCCTCCTGTCTTTGTACTTTGTATGTCCGTGTGTTGCCGACCTGGCTTGTCCGACCTTGAGAGCTATCTCCTCAGTTAAGAGATAGTTCACAGATCAGTCAGTGACATCCTCCTATTGGTGTCACTCACGCTCTGGTCCTTTCCTCTCCCAGTCTGACTCCTCCCTGCGGGAGATTCTCAGGCTGCTGAAAGGTACTCATCAACTCTAGCAGTATTCCTTACTGCCTTTGTACCAGTCCTCCTGTCATTGTTCTCAAAGTATTACTGTTGCTCCAAACACTCATATCTCATAGGTGTCCAGAGGTTAGTAATATATCTGATTATCGGTGATTCTGCAGATCATCAATAATCAGGTATATATCTGTATTTTTGGTGATACTGCAGATCACCAATAATCAGATCCTCTCTGTGTTACACCGATCGTTACAGTATCAAAGAAAAATATTCTTGCCATCTATTCAGAGAGGTGTACTTTACAGTAAGAGTGGGTAAAATGTGGCATATGTTACCACAGAAGTAGTTATGGCAAATCCTATATCTGCATTTAAAGGGGGCTTGGATGCGTTCCTTGCATTAAATGACATCACCGGAAATAATTACTAGGTAATTCTGGGCTGTGTCCTGACTTTTTCCCCTTTAAATGTCAATTGGCCCTAGCTCAGAAAGGGCTATCTGCTTTCTTCTGGATCATCTTTATTACTGCCAGACATGATAAAAACCAGACAGGATAAACTTCCATTATCTAAAAGGTTATGGTCCTGACATCACAACTGTGGGAGGGGTTTCACCACAATATCAGCCATACAGAGCCCCCTTATGATCTATTTGAGGAAAAGTAAAGATTTTTCATGAGAAAAGGGATATCGGCTACTGATTGGGATGAAGTTGAATCCTGGGTTAAATATCTTCTTTAATGATCTCCTCTATTAATAGAATGCATTAAGTGATCATTACCAGCATAGCACCAATGAATACAGCAGTTGATGATCGCAATATCTGCATCCAATATTGCTGAGAAGCTGTGTATTTTTTTATTTGTTTAATTAAAAGCATAATATCAAATACACAACATACTGTGTCCACAACGAGATGATACATCATACAAGCTTGGATTGAGGATCATGAACATCTGTTACAGACAAATGCAAAGACAAAAATGGACTTACAGAATAATAACACATCGATTCAATAACAAGATGCCAACAGGGCGTCAACTTATAACAGCCATTACGTGAGGGTATGGTATGTAGCCCAATTAGAAGAGTAAAATTATTACCAGCATACATAGAGACATTACTCTGAAGTAGAAGCTAATGTATCCTGAGAATCAAGCCATAATTCCCAAATTTTCCCAAATTTCACATGGGAGCCCCTATGAGAATAGAGCACTTTCTCATACTGAACTACTTCATTAACCACATTTTTCCAGTGTTGAATTTGAGGGCACTCTGGGGCAAACCATTTTAAAATTATCGTTTTCCTGGCCAAAAAGATAGTTTCTCTTAGAGAGATCTGTCTATATCTCTGATTGTCTTCCTCATCCATTGTACCAAATAAACAAAGTTTAGGATCTAAAGGAATAGTAACCCCCCCAATAGTAGACAAGCAACGTACTACTTGATCCCAGAAGAGAAGTACTTTAGGACACTGCCAAATTAAGTGAACAAAAAATCAGCATATAAACCGCCACATTTAGGGCAGTCTGCAGACGCCCTGAGATTCTGGGATTTTAATGTAAGCAGTGTCCAATAAGCCTGGTGAATAATATTTAACTGAATTAGACGATTATGAGCAGCAGGTAGTGTTGGGCGAACATCTAGATGTTCGGGTTCGGGCCGAACAGGCCGAACATGGCCGCGATGTTCGGGTGTTCGACCCGAACTCCGAACATAATGGAAGTCAATGGGGACCCGAACTTTTGTGCTTTGTAAAGCCTCCTTACATGCTACATACCCCAAATTTACAGGGTATGTGCACCTTGGGAGTGGGTACAAGAGGAAAAAATTTTTTAGCAAAAAGAGGTTATAGTTTTTGAGAAAATCGATTTTAAAGTTTCAAAGGGAAAACTGTCTTTTAAATGCGGGAAATGTCTGTTTTCTTTGCACAGGTAACATGCTTTTTGTCGGCATGCAGTCATAAATGTAATACATATAAGAGGTTCCAGGAAAAAGGACCGGTAACGCTAACCCAGCAGCAGCACACGTGATGGAACAGGAGGAGGGTGGCGCAGGAGGAGAAGGCCACGCTTTGTGAGACACAACAACCCAGGCCTTGCATGAGGACAAGAAGCGTGCGGATAGCATGCTTTGTACCGCCATGCAGTCATAAATTTAATAAAGATAAGTGGTTCAATAAACAGGGACCACGCGGCAACGCTAACCCAGCAGCAGCAGACGTGATGGAACAGGAGGAGGCGCAGGAGGAGAAGGCCACGCTTTGTGAGACACAACAACCCAGGCCTTGCATGAGGACAAGAAGCGTGCAGATAGCATGCTTTGTACCGCCGTGCAGTCATAAATGTAATAAAGATAAGAGGTTCCATAAACAGGGACCGGCAACGCTAACCCAGCAGCAGCAGCAGCACACGTGATGGAACAGGAGCAGGCGCAGGAGGAGAAGGCCACGCTTTGTGAGACACAACAACCCAGGCCTTGCATGAGGTACCGCCATGCAGTCATAAATGTAATAAAGATAAGTGGTTCAATAAACAGGGACCACGCGGCAACGCTAACCCAGCAGCAGCAGACGTGATGGAACAGGAGGAGGCGCAGGAGGAGAAGGCCACGCTTTGTGAGACACAACAACCCAGGCCTTGCATGAGGTACCGCCATGCAGTCATAAATGTAATAAAGATAAGTGGTTCAATAAACAGGGACCACGCGGCAACGCTAACCCAGCAGCAGCAGACGTGATGGAACAGGAGGAGGCGCAGGAGGAGAAGGCCACGCTTTGTGAGACACAACAACCCAGGCCTTGCATGAGGACAAGAAGGGTGCGGATAGCATGCTTTGTACCGCCATGCAGTCATAAATGTAATAAAGATAAGTGGTTCAATAAACAGGGACCACGCGGCAACGCTAACCCAGCAGCAGCAGACGTGATGGAACAGGAGGAGGCGCAGGAGGAGAAGGCCACGCTTTGTGAGACACAACAACCCAGGCCTTGCATGAGGTACCGCCATGCAGTCATAAATGTAATAAAGATAAGTGGTTCAATAAACAGGGACCACGCGGCAACGCTAACCCAGCAGCAGCAGACGTGATGGAACAGGAGGAGGCGCAGGAGGAGAAGGCCACGCTTTGTGAGACACAACAACCCAGGCCTTGCATGAGGACAAGAAGGGTGCGGATAGCATGCTTTGTACCGCCATGCAGTCATAAATGTAATAAAGATAAGTGGTTCAATAAACAGGGACCACGCGGCAACGCTAACCCAGCAGCAGCAGACGTGATGGAACAGGAGGAGGCGCAGGAGGAGAAGGCCACGCTTTGTGAGACACAACAACCCAGGCCTTGCATGAGGACAAGAAGGGTGCGGATAGCATGCTTTGTACCGCCATGCAGTCATAAATGTAATAAAGATAAGTGGTTCAATAAACAGGGACCACGCGGCAACGCTAACCCAGCAGCAGCAGACGTGATGGAACAGGAGGAGGCGCAGGAGGAGAAGGCCACGCTTTGTGAGACACAACAACCCAGGCCTTGCATGAGGACAAGAAGCGTGCGGATAGCATGCTTTGTACCGCCATGCAGTCATAAATGTAATAAAGATAAGTGGTTCAATAAACAGGGGCCACGCGGCAACGCTAACCCAGCAGCAGCAGACGTGATGGAACAGGAGGAGGCGCAGGAGGAGAAGGCCACGCTTTGTGAGACACAACAACCCAGGCCTTGCATGAGGACAAAAAGCGTGCGGATATAGCAGCAATGCTTTTTGCCGCCATGCAGTCATAAATGTAATACAGATGAGAGGTTCAATAAACAGGGACCAGTAACGCTACACCATCCCAGATGTTCATTGGTCATGTTACTTGGTTGGGGTCCTGGAGTGTTGCGTAGTCGTTTCCAATCCAGGATTGATTCATTTTAATTTGAGTCAGACGGTCTGCATTTTCTGTGGAGAGGCGGATACGCCGATCTGTGACGATGCCTCCGGCAGCACTGAAACAGCGTTCCGACATAACGCTGGCTGCCGGGCAAGCCAGCACCTCTATTGCGTACATTGCCAGTTCGTGCCAGGTGTCTAGCTTCGATACCCAATAGTTGAAGGGTGCAGATGGATTGTTCGACACAGCTACGTCATCTGACATGTAGTCCTTGACCATCTTCTCCAGGCGATCGGTGTTGGAGGTGGATCTGCACGCTTCCTGTTCAGTGGGCTGCTGCTGCATGGGTGTCAGAAAATTTTCCCACTCCAAGGACACTGCCGATACCGTTCCCTTTTGGGCACTAGCTGCGGCTTGCGTTGTTTGCTGCCCTCCTGGTCGTCCTGGGTTTGCGGAAGTCAGTCTGTCGGCGTACAACTGGCTAGAGGAGGGGGAGGATGTCAATCTCCTCTCTAAAGTCTCCACAAGGGCCTGCTGGTATTCTTCCATTTTGACCTGTCTGACTCTTTCTTCAAGCAGTTTTGGAACATTGTGTTTGTACCGTGGATCCAGAAGGGTATAAACCCAGTAATTGGTGTTGTCCAGAATGCGCACAATGCGTGGGTCGCGTTCAATGCAGTCTAGCATGAATTGAGCCATGTGTGCAAGAGTCCTACCAGAATCCTCATCATCCTCTTGTGAGCGTTGTGATAGTTGTTGTGATGCATCATAGTCGTCACCTTCCTCCTGGTCTGCTTCTGCTGACCATTCGCGCTGAATTGTGGAAGTCCAACGTGCACCGCTCTGGCCCTCGTCAGTGGTGGCATGAAATTCCTGCTCCAACTCCAGCTGTTCCTCCTCCTCTTCTTCGTCATAGCTGCTGGGGCCAGCGTTCCCTGAGGCGGATGGCCTGATGTTGGTACCATCACGCTGATCGTTTTCTCCTTCAGATTCCCCCAGTTGCATCATGACAGCTGTTTCCTTGATTTTCAACATTGACCTCTTCAGTAAACACAGCAGTGGTATGGTAATGCTGACTGAAGAGTTGTCACTGCTCACAAGCAACGTGGATTGCTCAAAATTTTGGAGTACTTGGCAGAGGTCCAACATGTTGGCCCAATCGGATCCACAGAAGCTTGGCAGCTGGCCGGATGCGCCTCGGTACTGCGCCGTCATGTACTGGACCACTGCACTCTTCTGCTCACAAAAGCGTGCTAGCATGTGCAGCGTAGAATTCCAGCATGTAGGGACATCACACAGCAAGCGATGGTGGGGGAGATTGAAGCGCTCCTGCATCTTGGCGAGTGCCCCCGAAGCAGTACTGGAATTTCTACAATGTTTGGCCACTCGACGCACCTTCAACAGAAGATCGGCCACGCCTGGGTATGTCCTCAGGAACCGCTGAACTACTAGGTTCATCACGTGCGCCAGGCAAGGGATGTGTGTCAGCTTAGCCAACCTTAAAGCGCGAATGAGATTACTCCCATTATCACACACAACCATGCCCGGTTTCAAGTCCAGCGGTGCCAGCCACAAATCCGTCTGTTCCTTTATTCCCTTCCAAATTTCCTCCCCTGTGTGCTGCTTATCCCCAAGGCAGATCAGCTTCAGCAACGCTTGCTGACGCATGCCAACAGCTGTGCTGCACTGCTTCCACGATCCTACTGCTGCTGGGTTAGCGTTTCCGGATGAGGTACAGCTTTGAGATGCGTTGGAGGAGAAGGAGTCAGAGAGGTAGGTGCTGCTGTTGTTATCCAGTGGGAGGGACGGCGGTGCAGCTGTTTGCGGCGTGGGCAACACCCGCGCCGTAGCAGGTGAGGAATCGCTGCCAGGCTCCACAAGGTTGACCCAGTGCGCGGTAAGGGAGATGTATCGACCCTGGCCGAACGCACTCGTCCAAGTGTCAGTGGTGAGGTGAACCTTGCAGGCAACGGCATTCTTCAAGCTTCGGGTTATTTTGCTGACCACGTGCTCATGCAACTCAGGCACTGCAGAGCGCGCAAAGTGGTAGCGGCTGGGAACCACGTAACGTGGGATGGCCACTGACATCATGCCCTTGAAGCTGTTTGTCTCCACCACTCGATATGGCAGCATTTCGCAGGCCAGAAGCTTGGCTATGCTGGCTGTTACTGCCACGGCCCGGGGGTCATTTGCTGGCAATTTCCTCTTGCGCTCAAACATCTCCGACACAGACAACTGAACCGTAGCGCTGCACACGGAAGGGCTGTTGGTTGTTGTGTTTGATGAACACTGGGAGACCTCAAGAGCACTACTCCGGAAAGTGACAGTGTCAGCGTCGTCTGATGTTTGTGAATGTTGTGAACCACGCAATGGCTGGGCTACTGCTGCTGCTGAGGCGGGTCTGGTGGTGAGTCTGGTGAACCCAAGGGAGGCAGTGTTGCTGGTACCCTGTCCTGCCGCGTTTGCCCACAGAGTGGGATGTTTGGATAGCATGTGGCGGCTCATGCTGGTGGTGGAGAGGTTGTTAATACTTTTCCCCCTGCTCAGGCGAGTCTTGCACACCTTGCAAATCGCCATGGTAACTTCCTCAGTGCAGTCTTCAAAGAAAGCCCAGACTTTGGAGCACCTGCCTCCTTGCTGGCGATTTCTGTTTCCTCCTCTTTTGCCTCTCACTCTAACTTCCACGCTTGTGGTGCCTGAAATTGCGCGCCGCCTACCTTGTGGCACAAGGCGAACTCGTGCAGCAGTGGGTTCTTCAACAGACTCATCTGTGCTGCTGCTACGACGGCGATGTTCTCGTTCACAAATAAAATCTGGGTCTCTGTCCACATTGTCCATACCCTCCTCTTCCATCTCCTCAAACTCGTCATATGTCATTGTGGGGGGCCGCCGCCGTGGAGTAGAGCTCCCCAGAACAACCTCTGCGCAGCTCACTCCAACGTCGTCTTCCAGATCTTGTCGGCCGACCTCCTGCAATTGCAACCCCTCCTGCCCAACTTGCTCTGGGATTTGGGTTTCCGAGTCCTCCTCGGACTCGCCTTGTATTTCAGTGCGCGGTGCATTTCCCACAGTTAATGGTTGTGAATCCGGGCACAACATTTCTGGCTGTTCCTCCATTGACCTTTCATAGGTGGAAGTTTGTTGGGCTGGGAATAGCTCCTGCGAATACCCCATTGTGTCCTGAGGTAATTCATAGGACTGGTTATCTGGCAGTTGTGTGCGTGGTGTCGCTGCCGGTTGTGTCAGCTTTGTGCCCACTGGCTCCTTGTAACTGGCTGAGGACTCGGACCTCGTGCGTGATGTGCTGGTGCTGCTTAACCCACTGCTGGACGCTTGAGAGGTCATCCAAGTAATTATCTGGTCCTGTTCTTTTGGATTTGTGAGGGTTGTTGTCCTGGACAACATGGGCGGTATTGAGTGGGTTTTCTTGGGTGCTCCCCTGTGGCCTGTACGTGAACCGTCAGGGGAAACACCTCTTCCCTTGCCCCTTCCTCTTTCACCGGATTTCTTCCTCATTTCACTTATCCTTACAGTACACGCTGACTGGCAGCAGTACAGTGGCAGTACAGAAATGCTATACAGTACCACTATTCCCAGCAGCGACACAGATCACAATGCTATACAGTGGCGGGTGAGCGGTGTACTACTGTTCCCAGGCCCAGCAGACACAGAGTGGAAGTAAACACAATGCTATATAGTCTGGCTGAGCGGTGTACACAGAGTGGCAGTACACACAATGCTATATAGTCTGGCTAAGCCGTGTACACAGAGTGTCAGAAAGCACAATGCTATATATAGCGTGGCTGAGCGAGGTGCACAGTGGCAGTACACACAATGCTATATAGTCAGGCTAAGCCGTGTACACAGAGTGTCAGAAAACACAATGCTATATATAGCGTGGCTGAGCGAGGTGCACAGTGGCAGTACACACAATGCTTTATAGTCAGGCTGAGCCGTGTACACAGAGTGTCAGTAAACAATGGTATATAGTCTGGCTGAGCGGTGTACACAGAGTGTCAGTAAACAACGGTATATAGTCTGGCTGAGCGGTGTACACAGAGTGGCAGTAAACACAATGCTATATATAGCGTGGCTGAGCGAGGTGCACAGTGGCAGTACACACAATGCTATATAGCCAGGCTAAGCCGTGTACACAGAGTGTCAGAAAACACAATGCTATATATAGCGTGGCTGAGCGAGGTGCACAGTGGCAGTACACACAATGCTTTATAGTCAGGCTGAGCCGTGTACACAGAGTGTCAGTAAACAATGGTATATAGTCTGGCTGAGCGGTGTACACAGAGTGTCAGTAAACAACGGTATATAGTCTGGCTGAGCGGTGTACACAGAGTGGCAGTAAACACAATGCTATATATAGCGTGGCTGAGCGAGGTGCACAGTGGCAGTACACACAATGCTATAGAGCCAGGCTAAGCCGTGTACACAGAGTGTCAGAAAACACAATGCTATATATAGCGTGGCTGAGCGAGGTGCACAGTGGCAGTACACACAATGCTATATTAGTCAGGCTAAGCCGTGTACACAGAGTGTCAGAAAACACAATGCTATATATAGCGTGGCTGAGCGAGGTGCACAGTGGCAGTACACACAATGCTATATATAGCGTGGCTGAGCGAGGTGCACAGTGGCAGTACACACAATGCTATATATAGCGTGGCTGAGCGAGGTGCACAGTGGCAGTACACACAATGCTATATATAGCGTGGCTGAGCGAGGTGCACAGTGGCAGTACACACAATGCTATATTAGTCAGGCTAAGCCGTGTACACAGAGTGTCAGAAAACACAATGCTATATATATAGCGTGGCTGAGCGAGGTGCACAGTGGCAGTACACACAATGCTATATATAGCGTGGCTGAGCGAGGTGCACAGTGGCAGTACACACAATGCTATATATAGCGTGGCTGAGCGAGGTGCACAGTGGCAGTACACACAATGCTATATATAGCGTGGCTGAGCGAGGTGCACAGTGGCAGTACACACAATGCTATATATAGCGTGGCTGAGCGAGGTGCACAGTGGCAGTACACACAATGCTATATTAGTCAGGCTAGCCTAAGCCGTGTACACAGAGTGTCAGAAAACACAATGCTATATATATAGCGTGGCTGAGCGAGGTACACAGTGGCAGTAAACAATGCTATATATAGTGTGGCTGAGCGAGCGGTGTACTACTGTTCCCAGCAGCGACACACAATGACTGGGGGGGACCCTGGCTAGCGTGGCTGGAGAGCGAACTACCCTGCCTGCCTACCCAAAGCTAAACCCACAGACAAATGGCGGAGATATGACGTGGTTCGGGTATTTATTTACCCGAACCACGTGACCGTTCGGCCAATCAGAGCGCGTTCGGGCCCGAACCACGTGACCCGTTCGGCCAATCACAGCGCTAGCCGAACGTTCGGGGAACGTTCGGCCATGCGCTCTTAGTTCGGCCATGTGGCCGAACGGTTTGGCCGAGCACCGTCAGGTGTTTGGCCGAACTCGAACATCACCCGAACAGGGTGATGTTCTGCAGAACCCGAACAGTGGCGAACACTGTTCGCCCAACACTAGCAGCAGGTGATGATGTTAACCGGATCAATAAAAAAATATCTTCCCAGTCATCATGCTGGATATCTAAATTTAGGGAACCCCATTTGGCAGCTCCTTTCATAACTTGCCCTTCGGTTTTAGCATTCAGTAAGTATGTATATCGATAGGAAATTAAATCTTGAGCGCCCTGTGTTTTTAACACCCCAATTAAGGGGTAATCAGAAATTGGAAGGCTACCCCTCCCAAATTGAGTTCTGAGGGAATGTGAGAATTGGAAGGATCTAAGATAGGCAGATCTGGGGACTTGGTATTTATGACTAATAACCTCTGTTGATAAAATCGTACCACTATTAGATAGTACATGGGATACATTAATCACCCCTTTATTAATCCAAAAAATCGGATCAGGTAATGAAGATAAATTAGAAAAAGCGGAGTTGTCCCATAAGGGAGTCTCAGGTGGAATATCAGTGTACCTGTGGGCTCTTTTACCACTAGGCCACACTTGTAATGCTAATTTATGTAGGGGAAGAAGAGGTGTATGAGAATTGCCAGCACCAGCCTCAAGGAAAGAAAATAAATTCTTGCCAAAGAGGTGCTGGGCTAACACATCCTCACCAGACCATACATCTTGTCCTGGCATCCATGCCTGAAGAAAGTGCAGTTGACCAGCCAAGTAATAGAGAAAAAAATCCGGGAGGGCCAAACCACCCTCATCCAATGGCCTGGTGAGAGTCTGCAATTTATTCCTAGCCTCCCTATTCCCCCATATAAATGAGGCAATCACACTTTTCAGTTTGGAAAAGAAGGATTTGGGAATGGGAACTGCAGAATGCTGTACCTCATATAAAATTTTAGGTAAAGATATCATTTTGAGCAAATTAACACGCCCAACCACCACTAGGGGAAGGGAACTCCAGCCTTTACACTTAGCAATCAATTAAGCTAGACGAGGAGAGATGTTAGCATTAAAAAAAACTCTCCAGGAGCCTTGGTAATTATTATGCCCAAATATTTGAATCTTTTGACTATTTTTAGGGGGCATTCAGTTGAATTCAGGCTAATGACATCAGAATCCAAGGGCATAATATATGATTTCTCCCAGTTGGTTTGCAGACCGGAGTATAAACCGAATTAATTGATCAGCTGCATAGCGGTATGTGTATCTTCAAGATACAGAATAACATTGTCTGCGTATAGTCCGATAACATCAGTATGCAAGCCGCAGGTAAGACTGTGAATATCAGAAGCAGCCCTAAATTTAATAGCCAATGCCTCAATCGCAATAGCAAACAAAAAGGGCGACAAAGGGCAGCCCTGACTTGTGCCGCGTTGTAAATTAAATGACCATGAGACGTGTCCGTTAATACATATCTTTGCCCTTGGATTCTGATCTGTGCCTTTTCCCAGCCCAGAAACCTAGGCCCAAATCCAAATTTCTGCAAGCAAAGATTGAGGAAAGGCCACTCTATGGAATCAAAAGCCTTCATGGTATCAAGTGATACCAATGCTCTATCACCTGTGATATTATGTGAGATCTGTGAATGTATCAGGGTCCGTCTTATATTAATGGATGTCCCGTTGACAGGCATAAAGCCGGTCTGATCTGGGTGAATAATATCTAATATTACTTTGGCTAACCGATTAGATAGTATTTTAGTAAAGATTTTATAATCTGCATTAAGCAGAGAAATTGGCCTATACGAGCCGCATTGCATTGGATCCTTTCCTTCTTTTAGTAATACTATGATTGTTGCTTCATTCCAGCTATCGGGTAGGCTAGACTTTGAGTCTATAGCCATAATTACTGATAAAAGGTCCTGTGCTAACGCATCTCTATACTTCTTATATTAGGCTGTAGGGAGGAAATAGCTATCTCAATCTCTTCCAATGTTATCGGAGTTTCAAGCAATGCTACTTGTTCGGCAGATAGAGCAGGGAAAATACAGTCAGACAGATATTGCATAATGTCATCTTTCGATTGAGATAATCGTGAAGTATACAGAGCTCTATAGAAAGAAACAAACTCCTCTAATATGTCAGTAGTAGAGCTAGTCAGCATCCCATAATTTTTAGTTATACTAATGATAATTGAAGATCCTCTAGCCCCATGTGCCAGCTGGGCCAACAGGTGATCTGTATAATTACCACATTCAAAGAATGATTGCCTGGTAAAGAACAAGTTCCTTTTGGATTTATGATTCAGAAAGATATAGAGTTCTCTCTGTACAAGGAGCCACCGTCTATGGCTTCGGTCTGAAGGCTGGGTAATATAAATATTTTCTGCATCCTGACAAGCAGCAGACAATCGGTCCTCTTTCTCTTGAGACCCTCTTTTAATAAATGACACTGTTGCAAGCAAGCACCCCCTCATATAACACTTAAAGGCATCCCAGATACTAAATACTGCAGCAATATTAGCATTATTCAGGAAATTTGTGGTTATTTGCAGGGGTGCTTGGATACCACTTTTTAAAATCCGAATTGATCTGGATCCAGATACCCAGATATCCGGATCGGATATCCGAATCCAAACGTTCAGATATCCGTGTTCATGCAGATATCCAAACGCATTATCTGGGCGGATTTTGATATCCGGATAGAAAAAATGGAAGTGCCCTTTATATTGCTTTAAAACGTTTTTAAGGGTAAATGAGGCATGTAGCATCATTATTTTTTAAAGGGGAACACTAATTGATGATGTGGGGACTTAAAATCCCCCCCCCCCCAAAAAAAAATGGCTGTCAATTAACATTAGGCCTAGGTTCCAGACAGCGGTCGTGCAGCCCACATTGTGCACAACTGGGACATGACAGTTTTCAGCCAAGACACTTCCAAAAAATTATGCAGCAATTGTGTTTTGGGTTAAATATAGGTGGTATCAGTGGCCTGTGGCACCCTGGCCTGGCGGTGGGAGCTGCACAGGCAGCAGGAGCAGGGCAATGCAGCAGCAGCAGGTATAACGTGTGCCAGGAGCATGCCGGACGTGGTACATGGCAATTGGCACATGTCACGTGTCACGTGGCATGTGGCACGCATCACGCGTCACTTGCCAAGTGTCAAGTGGCACTTGCCAAGTGTCACTTGGCACTTGCCAAGTGTCAAGTGGCACTTGCCAAGTGTCACGTGGCACTTGCCAAGTGTCACGTGGCACTTGCCAAGTGTCACGTGGCACTTGCCAATAGTGTTGGGCGAACACCTGGATGTTCGGGTTCGGGAACGTTCGCCGAACATGGCCGCGATGTTCGGCATGTTCGGGCCGAACCCCGAACTCCCCGAACATCCCGCTTTTGGGGGCCCTATGGGGTCGCAGGCATAAGGGGGGAGCATGCCCCGATCGCTGGGGGGGGGTCGGAAATTCCCCCCACCCCCTCCGCTAGCGCTCCCCCCTCTGCCCGCTTTCCCATACAAAAGTTTGACGAAAGTAAAATAGTACCGGTGGTGGTGGCTGGCTGCTGCAGTGGCTGGCTGGCACTATGAAGTGACTGAGGAGGAGAAGTCGGAGTAGGACGCGTTGAGGGAGGCCGGGCAGCGGGCGGTTCAGCGGTAGTACCCTTGTGGTACTTCCGCCCTTTCTCTGACCTCACGTCCTCTGCATACGAGGGTACGCGTCACGCGTACCCTCGTATGCGTCATCACGCAGAGGACGTGAGGTCAGAGAAAGGGCGGAAGTACCACAAGGGTACTACCGCTGAACCGCCCGCTGCCCGGCCTCCCTCAACGCGTCCTACTCTGACTCCTCCTCCTCAGTCACTTCATAGCACCAGCCAGCCACTGCAGCAGCCAGCCACCACCACCGGTACTATTTTACTTTCGTAAAATAGTAAAGGCTCCTGATGTGTGCAGCCCCCGATTGGCCAATCCCCAGCCGACATTATTTTGCACGCACGGCCATCCCTGCACTTCACCGCTCTGTGATGGCCAATGTCGGGAGAGGGCTGGAGCACACGGTGGGTCAACGGGTCCACGTCACCATGGACTCGTGGAGCAGCCGGTTTGGGACAGGCCGCTATCTGTCCTTCACCGCACATTGGGTCAGCTTGGTGGAAGGGGGTGAGGAGGAGGGAGCAGCATCGGCTGGCACTGCCAGAGCAGCAGCAGCACCAACAACGCAGTGGGTGGTGCCACCATGCAGGGTCAGCGGAACAGCAGCAGGTTCCTCTGATCCGCTTCCATCCTCCGCCACACCAGCCCAACCCCCCCGCCTCAGCAGCAGTGTGAAGCCCCGCCACTGCCAAGCGCTGCTGGAATTGGTCAGCCTGGGGAAGACCAAACTGATGGCGAACCACGTCCTGGCCAAACTCCGAGAGCAGGAAAGGAATTGGCTAACCCCCAGAGGCCTCAGAGTCGGAGAGGTGGTGTCCGACAATGGGGCAAACCTGGTCGCTGCCATCAGCAGGGGAGACCTGACCCACATCCCCTGCCTGGCGCACGTCCTGAACCTGGTAGTCCAAAAGTTCCCGCGGACCTACCAGGGGATGGACCGACTCCTTGAGGCGGCAAGGAAGGTTGTGCGTCACTTCCGGCACTCGCCTGCAGCCATGGCGAGCCTGGAAGAGGTGCAGAAGGAGCTGCACCTGCCACAGCACCGGCTCATGCTCGATGTTCCAACTCGCTGGAACTCCACCCTGGCGATGTTGGAGCGTCTGGTTGAACAGAGGCAGGCTGTCAGCCAGTACGTTGCACGAGCAACAGTTGCCTCCCTCACTGCAACTGGGCGTGCCGCCACCAACCTCCCGTCCATCATCTCCACGGAGGACTGGGGGCACATGCAGCAGGTGTGCTCAGTCCTGGTACCCTTCCTGCAGGCCACCAACATGGTGAGCAGGGACCATGCAATGGTGTGCGAGTGGGTCCCCTTGGTGTGTGTGCTGGACAGGGCCCTGTATGCACTGGTGGAAGAGGGAGCGGCAGCCTTGGACCAGCAGGAGCTGCAGGCAGCTTCACAGGCCACCTCTGAGGAGGAGGGCTCGGAGTTGGTGGAGGTCCCTGACCTTGCTGCTGATGAGGGGGAGCAGCAGAGCGCAGCTGGACTGGTGCAGGGGTGGAGAGAGGATGAGGTGGAGGAGGCAGAGGAGGACAGCAATGTCGGCTCTGGGGCTGCCGATGATGTGCCAACAGACGTGGCCAGACTGTTCCCAATGGCAGCGCACATGTTGAGGTGCCTGCGCAAGGACCCAAGGGTGATCCAAAAGAAGCAGAGGGAGGACATCTGGATCTGCATGATGCTGGACCCACGTCTGAAGGGGAAGCTCAGCCAGTTCCTGCCGGCAGGAGGAGACCGTGCGCAACAAATGAGGGATTTGCAGCTGTCCCGACTCCCTTGTTGAGCGCTTGGAGGAAGCCTTCCCTGAGCCATCCACCCCCACTGTCCAGCCAGCACAGAGGCAGCAGCAGGTGCCTGCATCCACCAGCAGCAAGCGCTCGCGCACCACAGACATGCTGTCTCTGACCCAAGAGCTCTACATAAGTGTAGAGCTGCCAAGGACTAGAGAGGAGGTGCCTGCAGCAACATCCTTCTCCAGTCACAGGCAGCGCTTGACCCGCATGGTGGCTGACTACATGGGGTCCTTCAGTGGGCTTGACAGCATGGCCCCTGTTGATCCCATGGAGTATTGGGTCAAGCACCTGCCGATCTGGAGCAAGTTTGCGCAGTACGCCCTGGAAGTGCTCTCCTGCCCCCCTTCCAGCGTACTGTCAGAGTGTTGCTTCAGTGCAGCCGGTGGAGTCGTCATTGAGAAGCGATCTCGTCTGTCTCACAAGTCTGTGGACAGACTGACGTTTCTCAAAATGAACCAAGCTTGGGTGGAAGGCGAATTCATGGCCCCTGTTGTCGGCGAGAGGGGTACATGAAGTGACGACTGGCACACACACACATACACCTGCTGCTGCTGCTGCTGTTATATTTCATCCTGCTGTCTGTGTCTCCACTGCCAGGGAACACATTACAAGGTACTGCTGCCCAAGCGCCACCAGCTATTACGCTCAAAAATAGCTGCATTAATTTGAAAAAAAAAATTGTAATTAATTTAGAGGTGCCCGGGTTGAAAACTGTGCTGTCCCAATTGTGTATTGGACACAATGTGGGCTTCACGACCGCTGTCTGGAACCTCATGCTGTGTATTTACGGCCCTGGAACCACCGCTAGGACCCAGGGCCTACTATGTCTCGCTGCCTGCCCTCCTGCCTGCTGCCAAATGCCAGTCTGCCACACACACTTATCCTCCTCATGCTGCCTGCTGTTATATTTCCTCCTGCTGTCTGTGTGTTTCCACTGCCAGGGAACACATTACAAGGTGCTGCTGCCCAAGCGCCACCAGCTATTACGCTCAAAAATAGCTCCATTAATTTGAAAAAAAAATTGTAATTATTTTAGAGGTGTCCAGGTTGAAAACTGTGCTGTCCCAATTGTGTATTGGACACAATGTGGGCTTCACGACCGCTGTCTGGAACCTCATGATGTTCATTTATGGCCCTGGTACCACCGCTAGGTACCAGGGCCTATTATGTCAGTCACATCACACTGCCTGACACACATTACTCCTCCTCCTGTAGCTGCATTGAGCTTCTGCTGTCTGTGTGCTGCTACCACTGCCAGGGAGAGCAGAAGAAGAACTATTTTCTACTGCCACCTGCCCACCCACTCTCCTACTGAGTACCGACCGACTATTACCACACACTACAAATAGCTGCAAGCCTGCAACTACTACTTCCTCCTCCTGCTGATGTCTCTATTTTACCACCGCCAGGGTACACAGAAAAAGGCGCTGTGGCTTGCAATGTGCCACTACCTACCTATTATGCCATCAACACAAATATAACTATGGTGTTATTACAATAAAATATTTCCATAAATGAAGTAAAAAAAAATATTAAGAAAAAAGAAAGGAAAACCAAGACACATAATATAATGATAGAGAAGAAGAGGAAGAAGAAGAAGAAGAAGAAGATGATGATGAAGAAGAAGAAGATATAGAAGAAGAAGATATAGAAGAAGATGAAGAAGATATAGAAGAAGAAGAAGATATAGAAGAAGAAGATATAAAAGATGAAGAAGATGAAGAAGATATAGAAGAAGACGATATAGATGAAGAAGATGAAGAAGATATAGAAGAAGACGATATAGAAGAAGAAGATATAGAAGAAGAAGATATAGAAGAAGAAGAAGATGAAGAAGAAGAAGAAGAAGAAGATATAGAAGAAGAAGAAGATATAGAAGAAGATGATGATATAGAAGAAGAAGAAGAAGAAGAAGAAGATATAGAAGAAGAAAATATAGAAAAAGAAGATATAGAAGAAGAAGAAGATATAGAAGAAGAAGAAGATATAGAAGAAGAAGAAGAAGATATAGAAGAAGAAGAAGAAGATATAGAAGAAGAAGATATAGAAGAAGAAGAAGAAGAAGAAGAAGATATAGAAGAAGAAGAAGATATAGAAGAAGAAGAAGAAGAAGAAGAAGAAGAAGAGGAAGAAGATATAGAAGAAGAAGAAGAAGAAGAAGAAGATATAGAAGAAGAAGATATAGAAGAAGAAGATGAAGACGACGTAAATGAAGACTTCCAACAACCATTTTGGACACACCTTCTCATGCAAACACTTTTCATGAAGTTAATTTACTTTTTTTGAGACCTTTTTTATAACTACTACATCACCACATAATCACTTGATGTTTTTCTTCATAAAAAAGGTGGTTTCATGCATCATTGACCTCCTATACAAGTTTTACAAGCTATTTAAGGCCAGCTCGAATATTTTACTCGAATACAGACTCGGATAGTGACGCCGGATATCCGAGGTCGAATCGGATATTCGATTACATCAGATATCCGACTTCGAGTGAATTCGGATAGTTTACTATCCGAATTCGACCAAACTCAAATAGGATAATGAGGTATCCAAACAACACTGACTCTAACAACTACTAGCACACTGACTGCAGTACTACACTTCTAACTACACAATAACACAGTAATCATCCTATCCCCTAATCCCTAACCTATACCTAAGGCTAATAGCTGGCCAACAGAAATCTAAAGAAATCCGGAATACGATCCGGATAGCGTAAAAATGTTCGGATATCCGGGTTACCAGGATATCCGGAATTCGGATGAGCACCACTGGTTATTTGGTCTGTGGTCCAGATGGAGCAAGAAACCTATCTGTGGTCTCGTCCATCACCAGGTTGAAGTCTTCAATACACAAGACAGGGGTAACTCCATTGTCTAAGACTAATGGTATAATTGGTTTTAAAAAGATAGCTCAGCTGGTGGGGCCAGATACACTGCAATAATCTTGATAGGAAGGGAGTCTATCTCAGCATGTACATAAACATACAGTGGTTTGCAAAAGTATTCAGCCCCCTTGAAGTTTTCCACATTTTGTCATATTACTGCGACAAACATGAATCAATTTTATTGGAATTCCACATGAAAGACCAATACAAAGTGGTGTACACGTGAGAAATGGAACAAACATCATACATGATTCCAAACATTTTTTACAATTCATTAACTGCAAAGTGGGGCGTGCGTAAATATTCAGCCCCCTTTGGTTTGAGTGCAGTCAGTTGCCCATAGACATTGCCTGATAAGTGCTAATGGCTAAATAGAGTGCACCTGTGTGTAATCTAATGTCAGTATAAATACAGCTGCTCTATGACGGCCTCAGAGGTTGTCTAAGAGAATCTTCGGAGCAACAACACCATGACACCGGCGTACCTACCGGGGATGCGACCCCATCAGCCGCAGGGGGGCCCGGGCTGCTCGGGGGCCCACTCACTGTGCGCGGGGGGAGCGCTACCACCCGCCTGATTCGGGAGTCGGGACCCCCCAGCAAGGTGCTCAACTGGCCGCAGCGTCTAATAGACGCTGCGCCAGTTCATTCCCCGCAGCCCCGCTCCATCAGCCTGCATATTACTCTGGCAGGCAGAGCAGGGCTACGGCAAGATGGCTGCCGAAGCCCTGCCCTAGTGCCCTGGAGACAATTTGTGTCTCCAGTACAGGGCTTCGGCAGCCATCTTGCCGTAGCCCTGCACTCTGCCTGTCAGACTCAGCGCGGGAGATGTGCTGCAGTGCACAGGAGGATCGTCGCTGGAGGAGCTGCGCACTAGAGGCCGGGAGAGTCTCCTGACAGGTAAGTGAATTGTTTTTTTTGTTTTTTTTACAGGGGCATTTTTCTTTCTGGTGACTGCTGTACACATTACGATTTTTTGGGTGACTGCTGCCCACATTACCATATTCTGCTAACTGCTGGCCACATTGCAATTTTCTGGTGTCTGCTGCCCACATTGCGATTTTCTGGTAACTGCTGCCCACATTGCTATTTTCTGGTGACTGCTGCCCACATTACCATATTCTGCTAACTGCTGGCCACATTGCAATTTTCTGGTGTATGCTGCCCACATTGCGATTTTCTGGTGTCTGCTGCCCACATTACGATTTTCTGGTAACTGCTGCCCACATTGCGATTTTCTGGTGTCTGCTGCCCACATTGCGATTTTCTGGTAACTGCTGCCCACATTGCTATTTTCTGGTGTCTGCTGCCCACATTACGATTTTCTGGTAACTGCTGCCCACATTGCGATTTTCTGGTGTCTGCTGCCCACATTGCGATTTTCTGGTAACTGCTGCCCACATTGCGATTTTCTGGTGTCTGCTGCCCACATTGCGATTTTCTGGTAACTGCTGCCCACATTGCGATTTTCTGGTGACTGCTGCCCACATTGCGATTTTCTGGTGACTGCTGCCCACATTAGGATTTTCTGGTGACTGCTGCCCACATTGCGATTTTCTGGTGACTGCTGCCCACATTGCGATTTTCTGGTGACTGCTGCCCACATTGCGATTTTCTGGTGACTGCTGCCCACATTACGATTTTCTGGTGTCTGCTGCCCACATTACGATTTTCTGGTGTCTGCTGCCCACATTACGATTTTCTGGTGACTGCTGCCCACATTGCGATTTTCTGGTGACTGCTGCCCACATTACGATTTTCTGGTGTCTGCTGCCCACATTACGATTTCCTGGTGTCTGCTGCCCACATTACGATTTTCTGGTGACTGCTGCCCACATTGCGATTTTCTGGTGAATGCTGCCCACATTGCGATTTTCTGGTGTCTGCTGCCCACATTGCGATTTTCTGGTGACTGCTGCCCACATTGCGATTTTCTGGTGTCTGCTGCCCACATTACGATTTTCTGGTGACTGCTGCCCACATTGCGATTTTCTGGTGTCTGCTGCCCACATTACGATTTTCTGGTAACTGCTGCCCACATTGCGATTTTCTGGTGACTGCTGCCCACATTACGATTTTCTGGCCCACATTACGATTGTCTGGTGAACTCTGCCCACATTACGATTTTCTGGCCCACGTTACGATTGTCTGGTGAACTCTGCCCACATTACGATTTTCTGGCCCACGTTACGATTGTCTGGTGAAATGCTGCCCACTTTACAATTAATTTACAGTGAAACGCTGCCCCATTACGATTATTTGGCACCTATGGGGGGGGGCCCCATCCAAATATTCGCAGGGGGGCCCAGTGATTTCTAGTTACGCCCCTGCACCATGAAGTCCAAAGAACACACCAGACAGGTCAGGGATAAAGTTATTGAGAAATTTAAAGCAGGTTTAGGCTACAAAAAGATTTCCAAAGCCTTGAACATCTCACAGAGCACTGTTCAAATGATCATTCAGAAATGGAAGGAGTATGGCACAACTGTAAACCTACCTAGACAAGGCCATCCACCTAAACTCACAGGCCGAACAAGGAGAGCGTTGATCAGAAATGCAGTCAAGAGGCCCATGGTGACTCTGGACAAACTGCAGAGATCTACAGCTCAGGTGGGGGAATCTGTCCATAGTCATGCACTGCACAAAATTGGCCTTTATGGAACAGTGGCAAGAAGAAAGCCATTGTTAACAGAAAAGCATAAGAAGTGCTGTTTGCAGTTTGACACAAGCCATGTGGGGGGACACAGCAAACATGTGGAAGAAGGTGCTCTGGTCAGATGAGACCAAAACTGAACTTTTTGGCCAAAATGCAAAACGTTATGTGTGGTGGAAAACTAACACTGCACATCACTCTGAACACACCATCCCCACTGTCAAATATGGTGGTGGCAGTATCATGTTCTGGGGGTGCTTCTCTTCAGCAGGGACAGGGAAGCTGGTCAGAGTTGATGGGAAGATGGATGGAGCCAAATACAGGGCAATCTTGGAAGAAAACCTCTTGGAGTCTGCAAAAGACTTGAGACTGGAGCGGACGTTCACCTTCCAGCAGGACAACGACCCTAAACATAAAGCCAGGGCAACAATGGAATGGTTTAAAACAAAACATATCCATGTATTAGAATGGCCCAGTCAAAGTCCAGTTCTAAATCCAATCGAAAATCTGTGGCAAGATCTGAAAAGTGCTGTTCACAAACGCTGTTCATCTAATCTGACTGAGTTGCAGCTGTTTTGCAAAGAAGATTGGGCAAGGATTTCATCCTCTAGATGTGCAAAGCTGGTAGAGACATACTTTAAAAGACTGGCAGCTGTAATTTCAGCAAAAGGTGGTTCTACAAAGTATTGACTGAGGGGGGCTGAATAATTATGCACACCCCACTTTGCAGTTATTGATTTGTAAAAAATGTTTGGAATCGTGTATGATTTTCGTTCCACTTCTCACGTGTACATCGCTTTGTATTGGTCTTTCATGTGAAATTCCAATAAAATTGATTCATGTTTGTGGCAGTAATGTGAAAAAATGTGGAAAACTTCAAGGGGGCTGAATACTTTTGCAAACCACTGTATCTTCTGGTGCTTTGGTCATCCAAGAATAATTCAAAGTTAGCACTATATAAAGCTACTCTATGCCATGGTTATGTATAGCTAAGACTTACTGTATACCAGCACAGTGGCGTAGTGGTTAGCACTCTCACCTGGCAGAGCTGGGTCCCCGGTTAGAATCCCAGCCAGGGCATTATCTTCACAGAGTCTGTATGTTATCCCCCTTTCTGGGTTTCCTTCAGACACTCTGGTTTCCTCCCACATCCCAAAAACATACAGATAACTTAATTGGCTTTGCCCTAAAATTGGCCCTAGACTACGATACATACACCACACAATACATACAAAGACATATGACTATGGTAGTGATTAGATTGTGAGCCCCTCCAAGGGACTGTTAAGTGACAAGACAGTATACTCTGTACAGCGCTGCAGAAGATGTCAGTGCTATATAAATACCAAATAACAATAATAATATACCATCATTATTACAGTCAGGAGGGGCTAGGCAGCCTCCAGAAAAAGTATGTCACTCCCCATATAGTCGTCACTAACAAACACTCTCCAACATTAGTCATCATCAGTTTAATTATGTGCTGCAGAGCTAATGTACCTCCCCTTCCATTTAATTTCCAGATCTTCTCATTCAGCTGCTAACTACAAAGACTACAGCGGAAGTAATATGCTTTCTATAATATGTTACCCTCCATGGCTATTGCTGCATCTGAATATAGTCACAATTTGTATGCATCACTTACTAAAACACAGCTTGTTTTGTTTATAGTGTATTCAGAGCCTGTGTGTGTTAGCAAGGGGTGGCATTGAGTTTACGCTGGGTATTTATGCTAACATCCATTCCCTATGCAGTCATCTCCTGCTGATGGAAAATGCTTTCTTCTGCCATTGAGTAGCAGAGAGACCAATGCCACTACCTAAAGTAATTAGAAAATATTATTCAAAGATAAGCAGCACTTGCAGACATAGCTATATAGTATAATATATTATAGTCTTACTGTGCTTTAAAAATAAGTCAATTATATACCTGAATTAGAGTAATACAGTGGAAAAGAACAAGAAAAAAATCTATTTCTTTCAAGAGAAAAGCACTGAAGGTTCTACTGGAATTAATACAACACATTTATGTAAAGAAATACAGCATATACAGGTATAAAAACTGTGTAACAATGTTTGCAGAGCCTACTTTATAGCAGGATTTCACTTTCTAAGCTTAGGCACTATCTTAACTGCATGCGTGGTTAATCTGCAGGTCCAGGCATAGGACATCAATAATAACTCTGACCTTTTAAGTGCCAATGCAATCCAAACGTAATAATTTGCTCTACAATTTGAAGGCCAGAAATGAAAATATCACACAATAAAGGTCGAAAAGTTCAAGCTAAGATATGAACCATATAAAATTGATAACCAGCTGCAAAGTACCCAGCAAACCTCTAATGGCGGTATTTTGTCATTGTGAATTAATCACTAACACTTCAAGCCACTTGGGAAAAAAGAGAGCAGTTTTGTGATTGAAAGCAGGCTACGGTTATAGGTGAATTAATCTAATAAGTGGAAAAATCTCTTCGTAGTAGTCCTTATTTAAAGATTCCACTTTTCCTCATTTATTGGCCTCAATAACATAAGAGCTTCCTATTTCTTAAGAACAGAAACACACCTTTCATTGTTTTGCCTGGCTGACATTACCATCTGTCAGCCTGTTGAGATGTGGCATCTTTCTTCATTGTAATACCAGCAAGTCAAGAAATTCAATGAGCATGTCATCCATTTATCAGGAACCCAACTATAAATCACTTTTTTTTTCCTTTGCCCAGATCGAGGGCCAAAAAAATAAATGTCTAAGCCATTCAAAAGATGAGTGGTAAGAGCAAAGTCATTTATTTTAGAAGGTATCCATTAACTAAGGTTTTCAAATGTATAAAAGTTCCTGGCTTTGGCATTCTAGCAAGGAAATTAAGAAAAATAAATGCATATTGGGATCTAGAAC
Source organism: Hyperolius riggenbachi (assembly GCF_040937935.1). Lineage (NCBI taxonomy): Eukaryota > Metazoa > Chordata > Amphibia > Anura > Hyperoliidae > Hyperolius > Hyperolius riggenbachi. The sequence goes on from NC_090648.1 coordinate 310,233,068, forward strand.
AGAGAAAAAAACAACTGCAACAGAGAAAAAACACTACAGTCAGCAAAGTGGAGTCTGTCAAGCATGGTACAGATTGGCGTGGACTTGGATAGCAATAGGGTAGAGTTCCCAAATAACCGAACTCAACTAACCAGCAGTCTCAGCCAACCAGAACAAATAGCTGGCAGTACTCACAGTGGTGAAAGCAAACTTCTTAAGGTGTTTGGGGGCTCTTATGTGCTTAAACACTGGGTTCCATGACATCCCCAAGGTTAATATACTTTCAGTTGCTGTATTTAAACATTTAATACAGAGTTCATGGTATGTATATAAAGTGAGGTATAGTACTGTATTAGCTAGGCCTTTTTCTTAACATTTCACTCCCTGACAGTGCCAGATAAATAAAACTCTACTGTACTTGTATAATACAATTTCTGAATGGTTGTATAGGTTATTACATATTACAGAACAGACGTTCTGAAATTCTGAAAATGCCCTGAGCTTATGATTAAACACTGGAACAAGAAAAACATACAAACAACAACATACTTTATGCACAGAGGAGAAAAAATGAATTGGATAAAGCCCTCACTCTCTTAGAGGTTGCTTGGCCTTCACAACTTACTTACTGTTGTGTCCCTCCTCCTCACTCTGGACTAGGGGCAGTCTGCCCATGACGCTGCCTGATCAACTTGCCTCAGGCAGCATCTTCCAAGGGATGACAATCCGCCCCCCTCCCTCCCTCCCCAGCTGCGCTCATTTACTTTCTCAAGTTGGTCGGATCCCTCCTTCACTACAGTACCCAGTCCCCCTTTCTAGACCTCAGATCAGCAATGACCCAGCCACAAGTAATGAAGAGACACAAAAGCGGTTTGCGTAGCAGTGCATAAACAGGAAGTACTTATATGCACCATTGCCAGGGCAATCATTCACATGTTTCTTTACGGCAGGGGTGGTCCGCCTATGATGTCACCTGAAAGACTTGCATCAGGCGGCATCTTCCAAGGGCCAACATCCTGCCATCTTCCCTCCCTCCCAGCTGCCGCTTAATTACCTTCTCAAGTGGGCAGCCCCCTCCTCCACCACAGTACCCAGTCCCCCTCACTAGACCTTAGATCAGTGGTGATCCAGCCAGAGGCAGTGAATAAACAAGAGAGCGGTTCCCATAGTGACACATATACAGGAAGTACTTTCTTCCTGTATATGCGCTGTTACCAGGGGAACGGCTCTTGTGTCTCTTCACTGCCTGTGGCCAGGCCGCAGATGATCTGAAGTCTAGCGAGGGGGACTAGAGACTGTGGTGGAGGAGCAGGCCACCGGCTTGCACCTATACCTGGCTACTTATGCTGGGGGGCAACTATACCTGGCTATCCTATAGTGGAGGCAACTATACCTGGCTACCTATTACAGGGAGAACCTATACCTGCCTACCTATACCTGGGACAACTATACTTGGCTACCTATACTGGGGGCAACTATATTGGGCTACCTATACTGGGGGCAACTATACCTGGCTACATAAACTGGGGGAACCTACACTTGGCTACCTAAACAGGGGCCACCTATACCTGGCTTCCTATACAGGGGGCACTGATACCTGGTACCTACCTACTTATACGGAGGGTGTTTATTTGGGTTCACATCGAGACTATAACGCGTGGTGCAAATTGTCAGTGCTGCACGATCATTCTAAATCTTGGGGGGGGGGAGGGGGCACCCTCACAAGTTTGCCTCAGGCAGCAAACAGTCTAGAACCAGCCCTGCTTTGGAGTGTATATATCAAATCGAATGAAAGAAGAACAAAAACTGGCACTAAATGCGGAAGGGATGGTTGCCAGGTCACACTGGGCTTACCTGCAGCGTGCTCCCAAGCAGTGCAAAGTCCAAGTCAATCAAGGAAGAGAGAAGGGCACTGCTGCATAAAAATACCCTTTATTGTGACCGGGTCGACACACAGGTTACAGCAGTGGGGGGAGGAAAGTTGTAGACAACTTTCCTCCCCCCACTGCTGTAACCTGTGTGTCGACCCGGTCACAATAAAGGGTATTTTTATGCAGCAGTGCCCTTCTCTCTTCCTTGATTGACTTGTATATTTCAAATCGGTTTGCTGGTGCTTGAATGAGGGCCTTTCAGGAATCAGGATGAACACATTTTTGTCTCAGTCAATATTTGGATGTGAAGGTTGGTTAACATTCGGTTAGGTTTTTCCAACACTACTGTAACGATTGTGGAACTTTCTCCGTGATCAGCGCACAACGCGTGCGCTGACACGGCGGAATTCCTCCACAAGCGTATATTTGCAGGCACCTAGCAAAAGGTGCTACGCACCCGTAGAGGGAAAATTCCTGTCGGCAGATGGCGCTGGGGAGTGCAGAGGAACCAATCCTCCGTACCTCCACAAATGCCAGACAGGAATTGTACGAAGCGCAGAATGCAATCGCAAGAGAGGCGATTGCGAATGAGACGAGCAAAGGGACAGGTTGTATGTGTGTGCGCCAACCTAGTCGCCACCCCGCGACAGTGCACACACCACAGCAGATATGAAACAGGAACGCGATCGCGAGAGGTGCGATCGCCAGACGTGACACAAGGCAGATCAGGACAGAATACGAGGTTAGCAAAGGCACAGCAAATAATACAATGAGGAGGAGGAATGGAGAACCGTAATCGCAAGAGAAGCGATTGAGAGTGAGCACAGAGACAGATTGTGTGTGTGTGCATAAAACTAGTCGCCAACCCGCGACTGTGCACACACCACAGCAGATACGAAGCAGGAACGCGATCGCGAGAGGTGCGATCGCCAGACGTGACACAAGGCTACAGCAAGGCGGAGCACGAGAATAGCAAAGACACAGCAAATCATACAATGAGGAGATACGGAAAATAACAAACGCTAGCTAACCGCGAACACCGCACTCATTCGCAACAGTGCACGCGGTTATGCGCGGTCTCCACGTGTTAAGCACATTAGAGACAAGCACGCCTAACTAACCATTAACAGACAAACATGAAACAGAGGACGCGAGCACTTGCTTAACGGTCACCTCACCGAGCCTCCAGCAAGTGTAGCAGACAAGACAGACACACGAAAACAGGGACAAGCGAGAGATAGGATCCACAGCACTAGCGAAAAGTGGCTAGCGCGATCCAGGTACAGGGTAGCAGAACAGAAGGATCCACAGCGCTAGCGAAAAGTGGCTAGCGCGATCCCAGGAGACAGAACAGAAGGATCCACAGCGCTAGCGAAAAGTGGCTAGCGCGATCCCAGGAGACAGAACAGAAGGATCCACAGCGCTAGCGAAAAGTGGCTAGCGCGATCCAAGGAGACAGAACAGAAGAGATAGCTGGTAGCAACCGCTGCACCAGCTATACTCCAAGAACAGAGATCAGAAACATTTCCTGTCGACCACCGCTGGGACAGGACAACAGCAACAGAACAAACAAACAGATAAACAATCCTAACTGCATTATGGAATCTGCCTAGCACAGTTTCCAGGAATTACTCTAAGCTGATCTTCAAACCAAGAGCATGGCTGACACTCTCCAGAGTGTTTCACAGGAAGACTCCTTATGAACAGCCAAGCATTTTGGGACACACATAGTACTTATAGTATACGCCTCCAATGAATGTGGCCAGGCAATTTGCATGACAATGTATGCAAATTCCTCAGCAAGCACAAGCTGCAAAACTGACAGAAGCTCTTTTTTCCAGAGTCCTGCAGCATGCAAACCTACACAATGGTCAAAAAGCTGCCTGCCTGCACAGGCAGCTGAGCAAATCATCACAACTACAACTTTATATTAGATAACTACGTTACTCCATGATTTATGATTCTTTCCTCCATTCCTTGGTTATAGGATTTTACTTGACCTTGATGTTATTTTCACAGAGGCCCAAGCTATGAAGCCACAAATAAGTAAAGCTTTTCTGAAGTGTTTGCACTTCACAAGGCCACATCACATGAGCAAATCAGCCTGACTATTTCACCATGCTTAGAGGTAAACCTAAAATTAAATATATTTTACTGGAGATGCCAGTGATAGTAGCTCATTGCTAGCCCTCCCAGGGAATGCATTGGGTTGGTTCAATTTCAAGATGCATACAATTTGCATTAAATTTGCATACCAGAATGATTAGATTCTAAGTGATTATCTGCACTATCCTGTTGAAACTACCTTGCTTTATCTTTGGATAAGACATCACTTCTGAAAGCTACATTTAAGCTGCATCGGTTGATATTTTTGTGCAGTGTCAGCTGTATTTCCTCCATGCCATTAGCGATTTTATAATTGATTTTACGTATTGCCTAGAGTTACTCCTTTTCATCACCTGCCACTGTGAGACTTGAACGCACTGCACATCCTCCTATAACTTTTAATGAAGTTAAAACTGGGATTGCATCAGTACTGTCTTTACTAAAGTAAGTACAGATTAAAGTTTAATACAGAATAAAAGCCAGAGAGAGGATATGTAAAACTCCTTTTATCTCTCTATGCTCTCTGGCTTAAAATATGGTACCCATGTGTTTATTTATCATTGCAGCCCACAGCACTTCCTACTTTGCATTTTTGTGCTGCTGACTGACTAAGAGATAAAGTTAAATAAATTATTTAGACAAGGCCACTTTTTTATCTATTATTTTCGCATTTTCCAAGGGCACCTGCATACTGTCCCTCCTTCACTAATAAATATTAACTGGATCTCAGCCAGCCACATTATCAGTATGGACATAGTGTTACTTTTAAATGCTACTGCTGTCCTTGTGTCTACAGCCTTTTACCATACTCATCATTTATATTTAGATTTGAACTGCCAGATGGGGCTTTAAAGCCGTGCAGCCCTTCTAAGATCTTTATCAGCACTAAATATGTATTCACATTAACAGAGTGTCAGAATCATAATATTAAACCATATTTCCTTGTGCACTGCGCAGTAGCTGAGTGCTATTGTGCAGCCAATACCGTAAGAAGCTTACAGTTAAGTGTGAATGAAATGAAAATAATGTTAGCAGGAATTCTTTCTCCAATAACCATTATCAGTCTCTAGTTATATGGGAGGATCATTTGTTGTTGTTTTTTTTAAAGAATCAAATTGCCTAAGGCTGGTACACACGACACAATGCAATTTCCCATCAGATCAATGGGTTGAATTGTGTTGAATAGATCATTTCCAGTATGTCCGATCTGCTCCCAATAAAGAACGGCATTGGTTTTCAGATCCTTATGCACAAAAATCAATCTAGTTTTTGATTGGGAGCAAATTGGGCAGGGCAGAAATGATTGATTCAACCCATCGATCTGATGGGAAATTGCATTGAGAGTACCAGCCGTAAAGAGGAACACTACTGAATGACAGTAGCAGGGGGAAAAAAATCAACCAATAAACTGCAAAGTGAGAAGTTAAAAAAGAGAAGACACACACACACACAGAGATACTGCTTGGCAGTTGGAAACAGACGTTATTTTCCACAATGCAACAGTTATTTCCCAGAATGCAGCCAGGTTCTCAAACTGTCATGACCATTTGACCCTTACCCACACAACCCCACCCCTTCAACACCCCCCACTCCCACCCCCGATGATCTATTAGAGAACATGTAAAGATTCCTAGAGGGCAAGGGGTATCAGTTACTGATTGGCATGACGCTCAACGCTAGGATAAAGTTCCTCTTTAAGTCGTGCCCTTTGGTTATGCCTTTTCATGGTGTGGTAACAGAGTTTGCAGGGGTTGCAACTGCAAAAGGTCCACCTAAGGCAATGCATAGCCACTGCATCACCTTTTCAGCTGCAATCATTCATACACTTTTCACCACTCAGGATTCAGGAATCACAGACGACTGCTATTCTTGGGAAGCAAATTATGGGGGAAAGAAATTCTGGGGGTTTCCAGTGTACAATTCTTCTTTAACCACTTGAGGACCACAGTCTTTCTACCCCTTAAGGACCAGGCACTTTTTTTCCATTCAGACCACTGCAGCTTTCACGGTTTATTGCTCGCTCATACAACCTACCACCTAAATGAATTTTGGCTCCTTTTCTTGTCACTAATAAAGCTTTCTTTTGGTGCTATTTAATTGCTCCTGCGATTTTTACTTTTTATTATATTCATCAAAAAAGACATGAATTTTGGCAAAAAAATTATTTTTTTAACTTTCTGTGCTGACATTTTTCAAATAAAGTAAAATTTCTGTATACATGCAGCGCGAAAAATGTGGACAAACATGTTTTTGATAAAAAAAAAACCATTCAGTGTATATTTATTGGTTTGGGTAAAAGTTATAGCATTTACAAACTATGGTGCAAAAAGTGAATTTTCCCATTTTCAAGCATCTATGACTTTTCTGACCCCCTGTCATGTTTCATGAGGGGCTAGAATTCCAGGATAGTATAAATACCCCCCAAATGACCCCATTTTGGAAAGAAGACATCCCAAAGTATTCACTGAGAGGCATAGTGAGTTCATAGAAGATATTATTTTTTGTCACAAGTAAGCGGAAAATGACACTTTGTGACAAAAAAAAAAAAAGTTTCCATTTCTGCTAACTTGCGACAAAAAAAATGAAATCTGCCACGGACTCACCATGCCCCTCTCTGAATACCTTGAAGTGTCTACTTTCCAAAATGGGGTCATTTGTGGGGTGTGTTTACTGTCCTGACATTTTGGGGGGTGCTAAATTGTAAGCACCCCTGTAAAGCCTAAAGGTGCTCATTGGACTTTGGACCCCTTAGCGCAGTTAGGCTGCAAAAAAGTGCCACACATGTGGTATTGCCATACTCAGTAGAAGTACTATAATGTGTTTTGGGGTGTATTTTTACACATACCCATGCTGGGTGGGAGAAATATCTCTGTAAATGACAATGTTTTCATTTTTTTTACACACAATTGTCTCATTTACAGAGTTATTCCTCCCACCCAGCATGGGTATGTGTAAAAATACACCACAAAACACATTATACTACTTCTCCTGAGTACGTCGATACCACATGTGTGGCACTTTTTTGCACCCTAACTGCGCTAAAGGGCCCAAAGTCCAATGAGTACCTTTAGGATTTCACAGGTCATTTTGCGACATTTGGTTTCAAGACTACTCCTCATGGTTTAGGGCCTCTAAAATGCCAGGGCAGTATAGGAACCCCACAAATGACCCCATTTTAGACAGAAGACACCCCAAGGTATTCCGTTAGGAGTATGGTGAGTTCATAGAAGATTTTATTTTTTGTCACAAGTTAGCGGAACATGACACTTTTGAAAAAAAACAATTAAAATCAATTTCCGCTAACTTGTGACAAAAAAATAAAAACTTCTATGAACTCACCATACTCCTAACGGAATACCTTTGGGTGTCTTCTTTCTAAAATGGGGTCATTTGTGGGGTTCCTATACTGCCCTGGCATTTTAGGGGCCCTAAACCACGAGGAGTAGTCTGGAAATAAAATTCCGCAAAATGACCTGTGAAATCCTAAAGGTACTCATTGGACTTTGGGCCCTTTAGCGCAGTTAGGGTGCAAAAAAGTGCCACACATGTGGTATCGCCGTACTCAGGAGAAGTAGTATAATGTGTTTTGTGGTGTATTTTTACACATACCCATGCTGGGTGGGAGGAATATCTCTGTACATGACAATCGTTTTTACACACAATTGTCCATTTACAGAGATATTTCTCCCACCCAGCATGGGTATGTGTAAAAATACACCCCAAAACACATTATACTACTTCTCCTGAGTACGGCGATACCACATGTGTGACACTTTTTTTGCAGCCTAGGTGCGCTAAGGGGCCCAACGTCCTATTCACAGGTCATTTTGAGGCATTTGTTTTCTAGACTACTCCTCACGGTTTAGGGCCCCTAAAATGCCAGGGCAGTATAGGAACCCCACAAGTGACCCCATTTTAGAAAGAAGACACCCCAAGGTATTCCGTTAGGTGTATGGCGAGGTCATAGAAGATTTTATTTTTAGTCACAAGTTAGTGAAAAATGACACTTTGTGAAAAAAAAACAATAAAAATCAATTTCCGCTAACTTTTGACAAAAAATAAAATCTTCTATGAACTCGTCATACACCTAACAGAATACCTTGGGGTGTCTTTTTTCTAAAATGGGGTCACTTGTGGGGTTCCTATATCGCCCTGGCATTTTACGGGCCCAAAACCGTGAGTAGTCTGGAAACCAAATGTCTCAAAATGACTGTTCAGGGGTATAAGCATCTGCAAATTTTGATGACAGGTGGTCTATGAGGGGCCGAATTTTGTGGAACCGGTCATAAGCAGGGTGGCCTTTTAGATGACCGGTTGTATTGGGCCTGATCTGATGGATAGGAGTGCTAGGGGGGTGACAGGAGGTGATTGATGGGTGTCTCAGGGGGTGATTAGAGGGGAAAATAGATGCACTCAATGCACTTGGGAGGTGATCGGAAGGGGGTCTGAGGGGGATCTGAGGGTTTGGCCGAGTGATCAGGAGCCCACACGGGGCAAATTAGGGCCTGATCTGATGGGTAGGTGTGCTAGGGGGTGACAGGAGGTGATTGATGGGTGTCTCAAGGTGTGATTAGTGGGGGGAATAGATGCAAGTAATGCAATGGTGAGGTGATCAGGGCTGGGGTCTGAGGGTGTGGGCGGGTGATTGGGTGCCCTAGGGGCAGATGGGGGTCTAATCTGATGGGTAGCAGTGACAGGGGGTGATTGATGGGTAATTAGTGGGTGTTTAGAGGAGAGAACAGATGCAATGCACTTGGGAGGTGATCTGACTGCGGGTCTGCAGGCGATCGGATGGTGTGGGTGGGTGATCAGATTGCCCGCAAGGGGCAGGTTAGGGACTGATTGATGGGTGGCAGTGACAGGGGGTGATTGATGGGTGGCAGTGACAGGGGCTGATTGATGGGTGGCAGTGACAGGGGGTGACAGGGGGTGATTGATGGGTGATAGGTGATTGGCAGGTGATTGACAGGAGATCAGTGAGTTATTACAGGGAAGAACAGATGTAATTAATGCACTGGTGAATTGATAAGGGGGGGTCAGAGGGCAATCTGAGCGTGTTGGCGGGTGATTGGGTGCCCGCAAGGGGCAGATTAGGGTCTGATCTGATAGGTAAAAGTGACAGGTGGTGATAGGGGGTGATTGATGGGTAATTAGTGGGTGTTTAGAGGAGAGAATAGATGTAAACAATGGATTTGGGAGGTGATCTGATGTCGGATCTGCGGGCGATCTATTGGGTGTGGGTGGGTGATCAGATTGCCCGCAAGGGGCAGGTTAGGGGCTGATTGATGGGTGGCAGTGACAGGAGGTGACAGGGGGTGATTGATGGGTGATAGGTGATTGGCAGGTGATTGACAGGTGATCAGTGGGTTATTACAGGGAAGAACAGATGTAATTAATGCACTGGCAAATTGATAAGGGGGGGTCAGAGGGCAATCTGAGCGTGTGGGCGGGTGATTGGGTGCCCGCAAGGGGCAGATTAGGGTCTGATCTGATAGGTAACAGTGACAGGTGGTGATAGGGGGTGATTGATGGGTAATTAGTGGGTGTTTAGAGGAGAGAATAGATGTAAACAATGGATTTGGGAGGTGATCTGATGTCGGATCTGCGGGCGATCTATTGGTGTGGGTGGGTGATCAGATTGCCCGCAAGGGGCAGGTTAGGGGCTGATTGATGGGTGGCAGTGACAGGGGGTGATTGATGGGTGATAGGTGATTGGCAGGTGATTGACAGGTGATCAGTGGGTTATTACAGGAAAGAACAGATGTAATTAATGCACTGGCGAATTGATAAGGGGGGGGGGGGGGGGGGGTCGGAGGGCAATCTGAGCGTGTGGGCGGGTGATTGGGTGCCCGCAAGGGGCAGATTAGGGTCTGATCTGATAGATAACAGTGACAGGTGGTGATAGGGGGTGATTGATGGGTAATTAGTGGGTGTTTAGAGGAGAGAATAGATGTAAACAATGGATTTGGGAGGTGATCTGATGTCGGATCTGCGGGCGATCTATTGGTGTGGGTGGGTGATCAGATTGCCCGCAAGGGGCAGGTTAGGGGCTGATTGATGGGTGGCAGTGACAGGGGGTGATTGATGGGTGATAGGTGATTGGCAGGTGATTGACAGGTGATCAGTGGGTTATTACAGGGAAGAACAGATGTAATTAATGCACTGGCGAATTGATAAGGGGGGGTCAGAGGGCAATCTGAGCGTGTTGGCGGGTGATTGGGTGCCCGCAAGGGGCAGATTAGGGTCTGATCTGAGAGGTAAAAGTGACAGGTGTGATAGGGGGTGATTGATGGGTAATCAGTGGGTGTTTAGAGGAGAGAATAGATGTAAACAATGGATTTGGGAGGTGATCTGATGTCGGATCTGCGGGCGATCTATTGGTGTGGGTGGGTGATCAGATTGCCCGCAAGGGGCAGGTTAGGGGCTGATTGTTGGGTGGCAGTGACAGGGGGTGATTGATGGGTGATTGATGGATGATTGATGGGTGATTGACAGGTGATTGACAGGTTATCAGGGGGGATAGATGCATACAGTACACAGGGGGGGGTCCTGGGGAGAATTTGAGGGGTGGGGGGGGTGATCAGGAGGGGGCAGGGGGGGGATAAAAAAAAAATAGCGTTGACAGATAGTGACAGGGAGTGATTGATGGGTTATTAGGGGGGTGATTGGGTGCAAACAGGGGTCTGGGGGGTGGGCAGGGGGGGGTCTGAGGGGTGCTGTGGGCGATCAGTGGGCGGGGGGGGGCAGATCAGTGTGTTTGGGTGCAGACTAGGGTGGCTGCAGCCTGCCCTGGTGGTCCCTCGGACACTGGGACCACCAGGGTCGGAGGCAGCCTGTATAATACACTTTGTATACATTACAAAGTGTATTATACACTTTGTAGCGGCGATCGCGGGGTTAACATCCCGCCGGCGCTTCCGTATGGCCGGCGGGATGTTACAGCGGGTGGGCGGAGCCAGTTGCCGGAGGAAGCGCGCGTCATCAATGACGCGATCGCTCCCCCGGCGTAGCAAAAGGACGCACCGCCTTAAGGCGTATTGCGGTCCTTAGGGGATCCACTTTGCCGCCGCCCATGGGCTGTGGGCGGTCGGCAAGGGGGTAAAGAGACACTGAAGCGGGAAAAAAATTATGAGATTATGATTTGTATGTGTAGTACAGCTAAGAAATAAAACATTAAGATCAGATACATCAGTCTAATTGTTTCCAGTACAGGAAGAGTTAAGGAACTCCAGTTGTTATCTCTATGCAAAAAAGCCATTAAGCTCTACGACTTTCAAAGTCCTGGAGAGGGATATCTTCTGACTTTTATTATCTCAACTGTAAGTAAACAAATGTCTTTTTCTCTGCCAGAGAAGAGGTCATTAGTTCACAGACTGCTCTGAAAGAATCATTTTGAATGCTGAGTGTTGTGTTATCTGCACATATTAGAGAATGATGCAATGTTAGAAAAAACACTATATACCTGAAGATAAAAATATGAGAATATTTTCTTTGCTGCTAATCTTCTAGTAATTATCCATAGTACACAACCAATTTATTATATCATATTTTTTTTCGCTTCAGTGTCTCTTTAAAGACATGCTAAATTACCTAAATGTCATGAAAAACAATGTGATTACTCCTATGACTTGCCAAACAACATTGATTTCTGGGAAGAAGAGGTGTGGAGGAGAGCTGCAAAATGCCACCCCACCCAATCACCATGTAAGAGGGTGTGTGGCCAAACTGCAATTCAACCTTCCTTTCTTGAAATGGAATACAAAGGAGTGGTTTATGCTGTGAGTGAAAGTTGGTTTGGGTTTCTGATTTTTAGAGACTGTGAAAGGAAGTCTAACAGCGCAATGGAAAAAAAGGCAGCAACACAGGTCAACTGACCATGCTGCTAGCCTACAGGCTTTACCCTTTCAGGCAAAGTTGACTGAAACCGGAGGTTTCAGCACACAACGCTCACCACCGAGCGCCGAATTCGGTCACTCCATAGCAGCAATGTATGCTGCGCGAGGCGTGTAAGGGTAATTTGAGGCTCCGACGGTTGCCAGACTGTGAATTACATCTCCCTCTGAGTTGCGACAACAATAGTATTTATCACTGGCGAGAAGTTTGGCAGCAGCAGGGAAAGCAGTCATTCATCCCTTGGCTCTCCTGCGCCCAACTCACCAGCAGCTCAGCAACACGTACGCAATTTGACCCCTCTGACTTGATGTACTAATTACCATGCATCATACCTACCAACTTTTTAAGGGCTAACTTGAAGCTCTTTCCACTCACATCCCCTGGAAAAGTATTATCAGTTGCCAAGAGTAACTGCAGCTTAACCTAGAAGGTCCTCTATCTTGCAGGAGAGGGTATTAGATTTTCCGAAGCAAAGTGTCTCTCTTAAAGGTCATTAAGTTGGTCTGTGATGTGTGAGAGCATATGGTTCTTTTTCAGGGTGACAAGGAGGGACCTCAAAAAATGATCCATAATCACCTGTTCTATGACCTGTGATCCCAATGAATATTTCTGCAGAACATAGCCACTTTCTCACCAGAAGGATGAGGCTGGATGTCTTTTTACAGTAAACAAAATTTTCAGGCCTTGTACCTTTGTGTAATCTTTTATGCGGCCTATACAACATACATTACGTTTGATGTAAAAAGGTGGTAGATGGTAGCGTGGTCTCAAGATGGTTGTCTACACCTAAAAACCTCCCCCGTGGGGCCCCAATCCCCCTCACCCCTTCCCTGCTACCATCTATTTCCACTAATCACCTCTCCTGCAGCAAAACCACATTTATCGGAAAGAAGCATGCTGCCATAGGCTGCAATGATAAAGCCATGATTACCACTAATAGGGGAATTAAGTGCAGATAAGTGCCCTTGCATCTAAAAGATCTTGCTCTCACTTCAGTTTCCCTTTAAATCCCTTACTGGAATATTCTGATTTGCAAATTTACAAATGCAGCATTTCCAAGAGTAGATAATGTGCATCCCTTCAATATGTAAAACTTTTATACCCATGGGTGACAGATGTTTTATATTATCAAAGAGTTCGTTGCAATGTAAATAAATCAGGGGAAAGATTGATATTTATTTATGTTAGCCATAAGAAGAACAGGCTGCAGAAGACATAATTAATGTGAATCTTCTGCAACAGATCCATAAAATCTATCACAATTAATGCATAATCTGCCCAGCAAACCTTACAAACAATAATTATATTCCTTAATTATGATTTGTGACTATCGATTATTCAGACATCCTGCAGACATTCAGGAAATAAGCTAAACCGGTTCCAAACAGTGAAGCAGAAGCTATGATCACTTAGGCAGTATTTAGTCACATTGCTTGAACTGTCATTGAATCATGCTTTGTTTAACTTCCATTTGGAAGACTGTAAAGAGCATTACCAAACAATATAAAAAGAGTTAAAGCAAAACCTTGGCATCAACTATATTGATGCCTTCTTGACGGAAAGGGGATTGCAGAGAGTAAAGACAAAATAGAACGGTTGTTACCTTTTATGCTAGATTGATGCCCACCTAGCACACGTGCATTTGAGTAATCATTCTCAGTATCTGTCATGCTGGGAATGAGGCCGCTACTTGCTGGCTAGTGTGTAACAGCAAAACGGGTGGGAAGCTGGAAAATAGCAAAAGTCCATCTGATGTGAAGTCAAACATGGTGCTGGCTTCCTTCAGATAACCTAAGCAAATGCTGCAGATCTCACTAAATACCCAATGGGTGGCCTTAAAGGGACTCCGAGCTCAGACTAAAAATAAAATTTGAACTTACCCGGTGCTTTCTCCATCCCAGCCCTGGTCGGGACGTCCCACGCCGGCCTCCTGGCTCTTCTCCCGGCGGCTGTCCGCATAGCGCGGACAGGCTGGTCCCCCGGGCGACACTGGCAAGTGTCGGGCCTTCTCCTTCCTTATACGTCACGAATGACGTCACACGCCGGCCGCCGCGCGTCATGACGTCGGCCGGCTGACAGCACGGCGCATGTGCGATTAAACCGCGCATGCGCCGTGCTGTCACTCCGGGGGACCGGCCTGTCCGCGCTATGCGGACAGCCGCCGTGAGAAGTGCCAGGAGGCCGGCGTGGGACGTCCCGACCAGGGCTGGGATGGAGAAAGCCCCGGGTAAGTTCAAATTTTATTTTTAGTCTGAGCTCGGAGTCACTTTAAGTAGACACAGAATATTTTTTTTTGGGAGGGGGGGGGTTGTTTAGTTTTCATTACTCACATGTAAATTAGCATATCCATATTTAGGGGGAAAATACGGCTATATTTCAGAATTATAGCTTTTTTTTATTTGCTAGTTATTGAAAGAAATATGAGTTAACAGATATTCAATGAAACAAACCAATATGGGTAAAACAGACAGTATAAGGATGGTTAGTGGTATGCAAAGAGTGTTTTACACTGTGGTGGGCTACCCTGTGTTCTTGCAGGTTTAGGCTTGGGTCATGCTAGATCCACTGCTGGACTGTTTCCAGGGTGGACACGGTGAACTAAGCTATATGGAGAACAGACCCATGCTTTATTTTTGCAAATTGTATTCCCCAGTTAACGATCGAGGTAGGGACTGTTGGTTCGTTCTTTTCCTGAATCTGTTTTTAAGTCGGATCATTGTGCTGTCTCTGTCCCCTTTACCTTCTCTGTGCCCCCCTGTGCCTCCAGTGTCCCCCTCTGTGTCACATCTGCCCTCTCTACCTGCTTACACAAATTTAAAAGCCATTTTTTCTTTGAATTTTTTAAAATCGATTTTCTCAAAAACTACAAGTCCAATTTGAAAAAATGTTTTTGACTTGTTCCAATGGAAACACAGAATCCAAGGTGTTCGTATCGGCGGGGCATTCGTAAGTCGGGGACTACCTGTAAATATAATAAATAAATCTGAGCTGCAAGATTTTTTCAGACAGTGGATAATTATATTGCCATTCATCCAATAGCATGCAAGTACTCTTGAGTGCAGTGGACACTGCAACAGGCCTATGCTATTCAGATACACTACTGCATCAGCTGGATCTGGCATGATGTACACCAAGCCTAAGGCCTTCTATTCACATAGCACAATTTATGCCATGATTTCAGGAATGCGGTGCGCCGTTATCTGCGGGGACATTCGAAGAGCTACAGGACTTCATCTCCCACTGACTTCCAGGTAATATACGGTCAAAAGTACATGATTTTCCCAACACAATACTTTGTACATTGCTATGTGATGTAAATTTACCATCATATGCATTAAAAAAATGGGATGTAAAATGGCTTTAAAAGAGCCCAGATTCCCCAGGATGGCCTTGGTGGGGATCCTCCTGGCCAGCACGTGTCACTTTTGGTTTCCGACCACGTCCTCTGAGATTTTCCACAGTGTATTTTGTTTTAATACTTTTAACTGTAGCCACTGGAACTTGAAAACATTTAGAAATGGCCGTGTAGCCCTTTCCTGACTTGTGAGCAGCCACAATGCGCACTGAGCTCCTTTGTCTCAGCCATGACTGTTCACAAACCAACTGCAGAGAGCTGCTGTTTTTCACCTGTTGAGTTGATTAGAAAAGCTGTTCCCAATTAATCAGGGTAATTGGGATGCTTTAGAACAGCTTGAACTATTTGGAATGGAGACTGAGTTTGTGAAGGGTATGAATAATTTGGAATTCGGAATGGAGACTGTGACAGTTTGTGAAGGGTATGAATAATTTTGGACTGGACACTTTTTGCTCAAATGTAAATAAAAGCTTAGAAATGTTTTTTTCCCACAATAATTCCTGTTGTACATCGTCTTATTATCTTTTGGGAGACAACTATGTCATTTCCCATCAAAAAATTACTTGCTGGTTGAATAAAAGTAACTTTAAATCAAAATTTGCCAGGGGTATGAATAATTATGGGCAGCACTGTATGTAGTGTATATGCTATTGATATGCACCTAGTTAGAGTCATTGCCATGATACACAATAAAGAGGGTAACGTTTGGTAACTGGATGAGGGTAAGGGGGTAGCTGATTATAAGAAGATTATAAGAAGATTTAAGATCTTATTTACTAAGGCATTTACAGAGACCATCCATCCGAGGTGTAGATACCATAAGTGATCTGGCAAACCTGGATCAGATTTTTAAAAGATTACCTATTATTAGGTGCGTACAGATTACAGTCCTTGCGTGGAACATGTGTAACCTAGTGGAAGTGTTTGTTGGTGAAGCAGTCCATTTTGGCATGCGGCGCTGACCCACAAAGCTGGGCACCGTCTTTGCAGCAATGCTATGCTGCACGACCCACGTAACGGTAATTGGAGGCTCCGGCGGCTGCCAAACCCCGAATTACATCTCCCTCCGAATTTTGACAACTGGAAAGGGGAATAGTATTTAATGCTGCTGGGCAGTTTAACAACAGCAGGGAGAGTTGTCATTCAGTTCGCCCTGCGCGAACTGCCGGCACCCAGATAAGATGCACTACTTGTTATTTCCTCCTCTAATTATAGACTCCGCTGGGTCCATGCAGTGGGGAATGGTTGACTGTATAACTAGAAGAGAGGCAAGTGGCAAGCCCCCATGGAGTCACATCTGAGCAAGGCTCCATCCATGCTCAGACGTGACATGTCACAGTTCTCTGCCATTGGTTAAGACCACAACATATCAAGCAGTTACACGTGTGGTGTAACAAACGCCGCCAATTTGGCTGCATTTTAATTGCACCCAAATGGCACTGGTGGGCAGCAGATGGGACACTGAACTGCTAGGCAAGCACGCAGCTCAGTAATCTGCCTGAGAGAGGCCTTTATCAGCACCACAGTTTTTAGTTATGCTTAAATATTTGCAGAAGGATATTCTAATGACCAATTACATTTTTAAAATGATAAATTTACATTAGCAAACACAACCTTCCACTGGAACACACGATGACTAATTGCCGCTGATAATTCCAGCTATGTTAGTCATTTACAACATTAACAAGGTCTACACTTTATGTGTGATCAATCTGATACTATTTTAATAATACAAACAGGGGTGTAGCAATAGGGGGTGCAGAGGTAGCGACCGCATCGGGGCCCTTGGGCCAGAGGGGCCCACCCTCAACCACAGTATTAGCTCTCTATTGGTCCTGTGCTGGTAATAATCACTTCTATAGATGCTTTTATTAGTAGTAATCATTCACACACTGTTCCCCATCCCCTTCTAGCACCTCTGACACTGTGGTTGTCCTTGGCAGGTTTTGGTGCACCGTATCAATTGTCGTGTATACAGCGCTTGGGGGGCCCCAATGTAAACCTTGCACCGAGGCCCATAGCTCCTTAGCTACGCCACTGAGACTTGATTTTCTTTCTTAGTAAAGGTGTAAGTGACTGCTGTATCGCAGCATACAGGAGTGTAACTACAGTGGGGCAGCCCCTACAATTGCAGGGGGGGGCAAAGGTGTGGGAGGGCCAAACTACTAACTTATCTCCATCGGATACTACAAACCAGGTATTTTGTGGCTACACTAGCTATGGGTGTGAAGATCCTGATGGCCACTCTTGCTTTATGAGCCTTGTGAGATGGGCCCTCAGGCTGTGAGGGCCACCAAGGGGAGGCAAGGGATGGGTTGTGGACATTGGGGGGTCCCATCACAGTTTTGCTGGGGGCCGCATGATTTGTAGCTACGTCCCTGGCAGCATGCATGATTTATGTCTACCTGTGTGCTTTTTGGACGATAGAAGACCACAACAACAAAATAAATGAAGTACTTTATGTCTTTTTCACAAGCTTACTAACTAAACTAATTAATGCCTTTCAGTATATTTCCTAATATTTTATTATACTAGGTGGCCAGTAAAACAGATTTGATGCACTGTGCAAATGCACAAAGCTCATAACAATCATACAGATTATCGCTGCCATTATCCCAAGACCGTTTAGGAATTAAGAGCTAATATTTATTTAGCTGGCATAAATTAGATCAGCTTGCTGCACATTGCTCTGCGCTACAATATAAGCCCAGAGCAGCAACAAGGATGAGGTACTTGGACTGGATTCCTGGTAGGTCTTTCTTTTGATGACACAATTATTTTAGTTTTGTCATTCCTTCGGGACCATAAGCTCTCTAACTACAAAGCATGCACATATTGCTTTCCTCTTTGCAATATTCTATGAGTATGTACAGTAGGAGCTATAAGCACAGCATATATAATATAAGTCGCTTGTGATGTTGGCTAATAAAACAAAGATGTATAAACACAGGCATAATGTCTGCACCCTGTGGTATGAAAGTGTTCTATTCATCACTCCAGTAATAAGCATGCTGTTGCTGTAAATAGAGTTTCTTTAGCCTTATGTGGAGCTCTCAGTGGTACACACTGACAGAAGCTTAAAAATGTATGCAGAATATAATGGAACACATCCCATGCAGCATAAACCTGCACTGTACTTACTCTAGACATGGAACACACACAAGTATATATAACACACACAATATACAGTGATATGGAGGCTGTCATATTTATTTTCTTCTAAACAATGCCAGTTGACTTACAGTCTTGACATAGGCATTTCCCAGAGCTTCGGTTACATCATTGTTTGCTAACCATTTGTATTAATGCACAGTTAAGCTATATAAAGAGATACAAATGATTAATATATCCGATTACGAATGATACTATATGGTTTAACAACCATTCGGGTTTTTTTTTATTTTTTTTTTGCCTATGGGTCTAGTTACACTCAAGACACATAAAACATATATAAGGGAGAAAAAGTAGGATGAGCAAAAACATATTAATAGAAAAAAAGGGAGAAAAAAAACAACACAAAGAAACAAAGAAAATAGGAAGAGAAAAGGAAAAGAGAAGTAGTCTTGTTCTCCTTTTAGTAAGGTCAACTGGTATTAAATTGTTGCTCTGTGAACCAGCATTTTGCTGCGGCTCAAAATTTTGACTAAAAACACTTATTTGAGGAGGGGTAAAAACATACCAAATTCTGCCATTCTACAATAGAAGGTATAATGTTACTGGGCCATTTCTTAGCAATAATTTTCTTGGTCATAAGAGTGCCCCCAAAACCATTCAATTTTCCTCACTATACTTCTTTAAATCAACTATTCCAAATATGCTAGTTATAGTCCCCAGCTTAGTTTTCAAACCTCTTTTGACTTCTTCTTTGGGTTGATTTTTGGTAAACTTGAATCAACTGTTATATCTCTTTGAACGTGATTTCTGAAGCTTAGATTTATCCCTTTAGCAGTCAATTTATTTAGAGGCTTGCTAGTGCCCCAGGCTAATTAATTTCAGACTTTTTTTATTTCTTTGTTACATTTTCCTGCTTCTAATTAGTACCGCTGTAAAGTGCATTTATGATCACTTGTCACTAGGGAGCAATGTGAGAGACAATAAGAGGATGTCTGTTTTCAGTTTCTATATTTTCTGCTAGCAGAGAGAGATCAAAGTATTCCAAGAATTTAAAACACAACGAGTTATGCCGATCAAGGTCAAATGCAGTGCACTTACAGTATCTCAAACAAGATCACTCTATTGAAGCTGTTAATGGGTTAAGCAAGCACCAGTTTTCATAATATATTACTGTGTTATTCAGGGAGGGCAAGGATTTTCCAAATTGATTCAAGGAGCTCCTTAGCTGGTTTTCCCCCTTAATTGTTGCACACATAGGCCCATATTTAATTGATTTATTCTCCTGAATTTCGGCTTGCATGTCACATTTCTCTATAGCCAACGCTTCTCTGCAACTGAGCAGAAAAGCGTTTGGCTTCATCCCCTGTCGATTCATTGTTGCATCGCATTGTGAGCCCCTAGTGGGATATGTGAATGCAACCAATGCTAGAAGCCACACAAAGTGTCTCATAATATTTGATCAACTGCAGCGCTTGTGCAATCGACAATAAATGCATTGAGATAAACTGTACCATTCAACTTAATGCAAGACGTGGTTCCCACCACTAAACATCATGCATAGACTCTGGCAGTCGCTTGTGTGAGCCAGTACTTACTCTTCAAAGGGCAATCATGCAAGCAGCATTGTATTCCAGCAATGGGGCAAAGGGTAACTCCATTCAGAGAAATGGGCCAGTTCAGTCTTCAGCATTCCTAAACTGAAATCTGACAGCCTATTATGACATTTAGTGGCATTAAAGATGTGGTGGTAAATACACCCAAAAATTACATTATGCACTTTCAGACAGATTTACTAATGCCAATAGGAGCAATCTGCAGGTTCCTCCTCCCACAAAGTCCAGCAAACTTCCTCACCAGCTACAACCTGGCAAAGCAATAATACTATGAATTTTAGAAAAGCTAAGTTCAATCAACTCAGGCAAGCACTAAGTTTGGTGGACTGGTATAATATACTACAAGGTAAGGATACTGAAAGGAAATGGTAAACTTTTAAAATGATTCTTATTATTGTAGTAAATATATCCCATAAGGAAACAAAACTTATAGGAATAAAAAAGGCCTCTATGGATGAATAGAAAAGTTAAAGATAAAATGAAGTGGAAAAGGAATGCCTATAAAGTCCAAAACAGGAAGTGACCCAGGCTGCATTAAGCAATTATAAGGAGTGCAATAAAAGTAAAAAAATAAATTAAGCTAAATTAAGATTGAAGCTGCAAATCAAATCGCTAGGTATATTAAATATAACCCAAAGTACATCAAAATAAAAAATGTTGACTGTGTTGGACTCCTGAAGGATGAGGGTGGGAACTCAATGGTGAATGACCAAGGTAAGGCGGGGTTATTAAATGCTCTCTTTGCTTCTGTCTTCACAAGGGAAACATTGCTGTTGCAAATTACAGATGCGGAAGGGTCTCAATCTTCCAATTGTAATATTAAATACTTAACGCAGGAAGAAGTGAAGGCAAGACTAAATAATTTAAATATAGACAAGGCACCTGACCCAGATGGCATACATCCTTGGGTCCTAAGGGAATTAAGTTCAGTTATCGATAAACCCTTTATCTTATCTTTTGTGACTCTCTTTCAACTGGCCCAGTTCCAATAGATTGGCGTACAGCCCACATTTTCCCATTATTTAAGAAGGGCAAAAAATTAGATCCGGGAAATTATAGACCTGTAAGCTTAACATCAGTTGTGAACAAACTATTTGAGGGATTACTAAGAGATACCATACAAAACGTCATAGCAGAAAATAATCTTATTTCTCAGTATCAGCATGGGTTTACTAAGGACAGGTCCTGTTTGACTAACATGCTCAGCTTTTATGAGGTAGTAAATGCTAATATGGATATTGGGAATGCTGTAGATGTGATATACTTGGACTGCAAAGGCCTTCGACACTGTTCCCCACAACACTGGCTAATGGACAGAAACAAAGAGTTGTGGTCAATGGATCTTATTCAAAATGGGTGACTGTAAGCAGTGGGATCCCACAGGGTTCAGAACTGGCTCCAGTGCTCTTTAATTTATTAATGACCTAGTAGATGCAGTAGAAAGCAATGTTGCTATTTTTGCAGATGATACAAAATTGTGCAGAATCATCAAGTCTCAGGAGGATAGTGACATATTGCAACAGAATATGGATAGGAAGACTATATGGGCACATAAATGGCAGATGAAATCCATTTTGAAATGAAATGCATTTTGGTCATACCAATGGTCTAGCACCATACAAAATAAACAAGATACAGATGGGGACATCAAACTTGGAGAAGGACTTAGGAGTACTTAACAACAAGTTAAATAATCGTTTTCAATGCCAAGCTGCTGCAGCTAAAGCAAATAAAATGTTGGGATGCATTAAAAGGGAAATAAAAACTCGAGATGCTAGCATAACATTGCCCCCGTTCAACTCTCTAGTAAGGCCACATCTGGAATATGTAATTCAGTTCTAGGCACAACATTACATGAAAGATATTGCAGTTTTAGAGCAGGTGCAGAGACAAGCAAAAAAATTGATACGAGGGATAGAAGGTCTCACTTACGAAGAAAGGTTAAACTGAGTTTATTTAGTCCGGTGAAAAGGCGCCTTAGAGGAGATTTAATAAACATGTATAAATACACCAGAGGGCAATATAAAAGCTTGGCGGATACGCTTTTGTCCCTACGTTTTTACAAAGGACTAGGGGACGTGATCTACGCATGGAGGAAAAATGTTTTAGCCATTTTAGTCCACAAAAAGTAGTTATGGCAAATTCTATATCTGCATTTAAGGGGGGATTAGATGCTTTCCTTGCATTGAAAGACATCCATGGCTATAATTACTAGGTAATGCCTGGCGGTGTTGATCCAGGGATTTTATCTGATTGCCATCTGGAGTTGGGAGGGAATTTTTTTTCCCTTTCCCTCTTGGGGCTAATTGGACCATGCCTTGTAAGGGTTTTTTGCCTTCCTCTGGATCAACAGGGATAAGTGAGGGTGCAGACTGGTGCACTACATTATTTTCTGGTTGAACCTGAAGGACGTATGTCTTTTTTCAACCCAAATAACTATGTAATTATGTCTTGGCTTGTTACTGGACTGGGTGGCCTGATCCTGGGCTGGCTGACCTGGTGCCAGGTTGACTGGTAGCCCCTCCATCATCCAATGGAGGCCAGGAGGATGGGCCCTGGCAGGCTGCTGGAGGCCTCAGACCCTAGTGGGCTCTGGCTAGAGGATGGTGGTGGGCTCAGGCCTAGTGGGCTGGAGGCCTCAGGCCTGGTGGGGAGCAAGGGCAGGCAAGCACCAGTGCACCACAGAAGAGGCAGGCAAGTTGCAGTAAAAATGGTCGCAGCTGCAGTTCAAGTGCAAGACTGTACTGGATGAGGCTGGCTGTGGCTGAGGGCTGCACCATAACCGGGGTGGGGGGGACACATAATTTTAGCTAGCCTAACATGCATAAACTTAACTGTGTTGCTCTGCTCCACATCCACCTCACCTGCATTTCAATTTGGCAGGCCAGAACAAGGCATCATTTTAAAAGGGAAGGCAAAATGTTTACATTTACAGAAAATACTTAGCTCCACTCTCAGCCCCCTTTCCACACATCCAATGTGCCATTCACCCATGGCTCCTGGTGGCTGACTAGGACGAACCATGGTGCGGCTATCACAGATGCCACTCAAACAAGTAAGAAAAAAGAAATGGCAGACGCGTTGAGCGTCCTCACAGGTCTGCGCTGGGAACATATGTGCCCCCCCCCCCAGCTATGCCTTTGAATAGAGGGATAGGTTCAAAGGAGCTCAAGCAAACCAGCAGATGGAGCCCTAAACAAATATTTAGAAAATAATTTGTAATATCTAATATTTCCTGATTAAAGAATACCTCGGCAAAAAACTATATATTTTACTTTTCCTAATAATAGAATATAATTAATAAAAATCATCATACGTTCCGTTTTATACATTTTATTATAAGAACAAACTGTATGTCAGTTAAACAACTTAGGTTAACCCTCATTTTCCCTGAAGGATTTTGCTTATACAGTATCAGTTCAAGCAATTAGACTAATTGACAAGGAAGAAGTGCTGACAAGTTCATGTACTCTTCTTTAAAATCCAGTTTTACATGCGCACCTAATGTTGGACGAGCAATGTTCTCTTCATCTTGATATTCTATGATTTTAATGGCTTAACATATTATACACAAAAAAGGATTTTGTGTTATATTAGCTATTCAGATTCACTCCTTGATGCTTTTATTCTGTTTTTAGCAGAATAGAATTGGTAAAAAGACACATTATGCTTTTTGCTGATATATTCAAGTAAAGCTACAAGAAATGGGAAATGAATGAAAAAGACATCACCTTTTTTCCAGTCTTTGTGCATCATGCACTTTATAAAGATGCACTGTGTATGAATGGTTCTTTTCCAAAAAAAGAAGGAGAAATCATTCATTAAGGCTTTGTTTTATTACATATTCAGGATGAAGAACTTACGGAAACAATATTACATTTGACATTGTTTCGACTTTGCTTTGCAGCCTATTCTCCAGCATTCGCTATTAAAAGTTGAAAAAGTGTTGTTACTGACAGCTGCAGGAATGGAAAGTAAGCTGAGTGCTTGAAAAGTTTTATTTTACTAATACTTCTACAGGTAGTGCAGAATTACTAGGCAAATGAGTATTTTGACCACATCATCCTCTTTATGCATGTTGTCTTACTCCAAGCTGTATAGGCTCGAAAGCCTACTACCAATTAAGCATATTAGGTGATGTGCATCTCTGTAATAAGAAGGGGTGTGGTCTAATGACATCAACACCCTATATCAGGTGTGCATAATTATTAGGCAACTTCCTTTCCTTTGGCAAAATGGGTCAAAAGAAGGACTTGACAGGCTCAGAAAAGTCAAAAATAGTGAGATATCTTGCAAAGGGATGCAGCACTCTTAAAATTGCAAAGCTTCTGAAGCGTGATCATCGAACAATTAAGCATTTCATTCAAAATAGTCAACAGGGTCGCAAGAAGAGTGTGGAAAAACCAAGGCGCAAAATAACTGCCCATGAACTGAGAAAAGTCAAGCGTGCAGCTGCCAAGATGCCACTTGCCACCAGTTTGGCCATATTTCAGAGCTGCAACATCACTGGAGTGTCCAAAAGCACAAGGTGTGAAATACTCAGAGACATGGCCAAGGTAAGAAAGGCTGAAAGACGACGACCACTGAACAAGACACACAAGCTGAAACGTCAAGACTGGGCCTAGAAATATCTCAAGACTGATTTTTCTAAGGTTTTATGGACTGATGAAATGAGAGTGAGTCTTGATGGGCCAGATGGATGGGCCCGTGGCTGGATTGGTAAAGGGCAGAGAGCTCCAGTCCGACTCAGACGCCAGCAAGGTGGAGGTGGAGTACTGGTTTGGGCTGGTATCATCAAAGATGAGCTGGTGGGGCCTTTTCGGGTTGAGGATGGATTCAAGCTCAACTCCCAGTCCTACTGCCAGTTTCTGGAAGACACCTTCTTCAAGCAGTGGTACAGGAAGAAGTCTGCATCCTTCAAGAAAAACATGATTTTCATGCAGGACAATGCTCCATCACAACACGTCCAAGTACTCCACAGCGTGGCTGGCAAGAAAGGGTATAAAAGAAGAAAAACGAATGCCATGGCCTCCTTGTTCACATGATCTGAACCCCATTGAGAACCTGTGGTCCATCATAAAATGTGAGATTTACAAGGAGGGAAAACAGTACACCTCTCTGAACAGTGTCTGGGAGGCTGTGGTTGCTGCTGCATGCAATGTTGATGGTGAACAGATCAAAACACTGACAGAATCCATGGATGGCAGGCTTTTGAGTGTCCTTGCAAAGAAAGGTGGCTATATTGGTCACTGATTTGTTTTTGTTTTGTTTTTGAATGTCAGAAATGTATATTTGTGAATGATGAGATGTTATATTGGTTTCACTGGTAAAAATAAATAATTGAAATGGGTATATATTTGTTTTTTGTTAAGTTGCCTAATAATTATGCACAGTAATAGTCACCTGCACACACAGATATCCCCCTAAAATAGCTAAAACTAAAAACAAACTAAAAACTACTTTCAAAAATATTCAGCTTTGATATTAATGAGGTTTTTTTTTTTGGTTCATTGAGAACATGGCTGTTGTTCAATAATAAAATTATTCCTTAAAAAATACCACTTGCCTAATAATTCTGCACTCCCTGTAGTTTTTTTCCAGCTATGAAGGTGGCACATACTGGACTCCAGAGAGTGGGGGCTCGTGCCTGCATGGGGCACCGCTAACAGGAACAATTGGCTGAACATTACACTTTCTTTAGAGTGAGTGAATGGAAACTGCACAAATATCTCCACTACTTGCAAACTTGGGGGGGGGGGGGGGGTTGTGTCTGATCCTGTACAGAGCAACAGCTCAAAGGAGACGACCCCTAAGCACCACATTAATGCAAATCATTCTCCGTGATATAATTCTGAAACAAGTCCTGGGTGGAAATTTTATCTATGACTCTAATGCATCAATGCAAGAGTGCTAACCACTTAGTAACACCATTACTAAAAGCAAAATAATCTGCCACCTGGTCAAACCTCCCTCTTATTCCTATTTTATTGGGATTTTGGCAAATTAGATAGTTGTTGCAAGGTTGGGTTGACCTGCAAGCAGCTTGCTGTGATACCATGCCTAAAGGAGGAGCTAAGAGAGAAAATTATATGAGCTGTTTTTGGAGAGGCCGTAAAGTTATGGTGTAATTTGCTTCCAGATGAAATTAATTTCACATCCAATCTTCAGTAAGATCATTAAATGGTACTGCTAGAGTCACTATTACAATCACTACCAAGTCAACCTGATAAGATGTTGTGTTCACTGAAAATACTATGGTTTCCTTCTACTGTGGCTGGATAGTATACTATACTATATAGTATAAGGGCTCTGCCTCTGACACAGGACACCTGAGTCTCAGCTCTTCCTGTTCAGTAAACCAGCACTTATTCAGTAAAGAAAACTTGGGCAAGACCCCCTAACACTGCTACTGCCTACTGAATGCGCCCTAGTGGCTGCAACTCTGGCACTTTGAGTCCGCCAGGAGAAAAGCACAGTTTGTGTGCCTTGTCTGTGTCTACTGTTCATGTACAGCCGTGCATCAATGCACAATTAACCGGTTCAGCACAGCAGTACCGAAAATCTCATGCATCCGAGCAATGTTCACTTCCCATTCATTCGCCTATAACTTTATTGCTACTTATCACAATGAATTGATCTATATCTTGTTTTTTCCGCCACCAATTAGGCTTTCTTTGGGGGGTACATTTTGCTAAGAGCCACTTTACTGTAAATGCATTTTAACAGGAAGAATAAGAAAAACACAGAAAAAATTCATTTCTCAGTTTTTGGCCATTACAGTTTGAAATTAATGTACGCTACCGTAATTAAAACGCATGTATATTATTTGCCCATCTGTCCCGGTTGTTACACGGTTTAAACGATGTCCCGATCACAATTTATGGTGCCGATATTTCATTTAGAAATAAAGGTGCATTTTTTCAATTTGCGTCCATCACTATTTATAAGCTTATAATTTTAAATAATATAATAACATATTCTCTTGACATGCATATTTAAAAAGTTCAGACCCTTGGGTAACTATTTATGTTGTTTTTGTTTTTTTTTTATTGTATTTTTTTGTAAATAAAAAAAAGTGTATGCGGGTAATTTTTGGTGTGGGAGGGAAACTGCTAATTTTAAATGTAAAATAATGGTTTTTTTTTATTAAAAATGTATCTGGGTGCAGTTTACTATTTGGCCACAAGATGACCACAGTGAAAAAAGTCCCGGATGCGAACAATCTCGCATCCAGGAACTAAAATGCTGGGGAGAAGTTTCCTGGGGGCATAAATACCGCGCTCTCTGGAGAGAAAGCGTCGGTATTTCTGAGGGGAAGTTAGACCGGTGAATGGGAATTATATTCCCATTCACTGATCGGGTGGCTAGCGGCAGGCAGCGGGGACGCGCCCGATCGCGCGCACGAGCCGGCGACAGCAGCAGTGCCTATCTGGACGAGAAAGCTCGTCCAGATAGGCCGAACCGGTTAAAGGCATTTGTATTAGCTCTATAAATAAGTTAATGGTGTCACAAAATACAGAGTAATCTATAAAGATAGAAAGGATAGTATTTATTTCCCTACCTGTCAGTCCTTATGGATTAAAGCAACTGCCTCCCTTTAAAGGATCACTATGGCAAAAAAATTGTAAAATTGTAAATATGTGCAAACAAACAAATAAGAAGTACGTTTTTTTTCCAGAGTAAAATGAGCCATAAATTACTTTTCTCCTATGTTGCTGCCACTTACAGTAGGTAGTAGAAATCTGACAGAAGTGACAAGTTTTGGACTAGTCCATCTCTTCATAGGGGATTCTCAGCAAGGCTTTTATTCTTTATAAAGATATTCCCTAAAAAGGATTTAAACAATGATGCTGGTCAGCCTCCCTGCTCCCTACACAGTTGTTTTGAAGTTGGACAGAGCAACTGCCATTTACTAAGTGCTTTTGAAAATAAATAAATCCCTGAGAATCCCCTATAAAGAGATGGACTAGTCCAAAACCTGTCGTTTCTGTCAGATTTCTACTACCTACTGTAAGTGACAGCTATATAGGAGAAAAGTAATTTATGGCTCATTTTGATCTGGAAAAAATGTACTTTTTATTTGTATATGTTTGCACATATTTTACATTTTACAGTTTTTTTTGCTGTAGTGCCCCTTTCAGAATAAAAATAATAATCTATCCATCCATCCATCTATGTCACTGTAAAAGCTTGTATTACTGATAATAATAGGTTATACTTTGTTTATAAGTATTTCAAGCACATCATATGTTTGCACATATTTTAAATTTTACAATTTTCCGCCCTAGTGCTCCTTTAAAGACATACTGATTAATTAATCATTCACTAGGTTACCATGGCTCCCTGCTACAGCTGATCATCCATAATCAATCCGAGAGAAGCATCCTAAAACTATATACAACCAAATGCACTATCAAGGCTGGTGCCACTGAAACGCAGGCTGGTATATACTATAAGCACCACCTCTTCATGTAGCCAGCATATATCATAGGCAGTTACCATCCTTTACCTGTAGCTGGCAAATACCATAAGCATTGTCTTCCACCTGTAGCTGGCATATACGGTAAGTACATTATCTGCCTTTAGCTGGAATATTCTATAATCACCATCCAGTGCCTGTAGCTGTCATATACAGTAAGCACCATCCTCTGCCTGTAGCTGGAATATTCCATAAGCATCATCCACTGCCTGTAGCCAGCGTATACTGTACACCCCATACTCTACCTGCAGCTTGCAAATACCTTAAGCACTATCCTCTGCCTGTAGCTGGCATGTACTGTACACACCATACTCTACCTGCAGCTGGCAAATACTATAAGCATTGTCTTCTGCCTGTATCTGGCATATACGGTAAGCACCATCCTCTGCCTGTAGCTGGAATATTCCATAAGCATCATCCACTGCCTGTAGCCAGCGTATACTGTACACCCCATACTCTACCTGCAGCTTGCAAATACCTTAAGCACCATCCTCTGCCTGTAGCTGGCATGTACTGTACGCACCATACTCTACCTGCAGCTGGCAAATACTATAAGCATTGTCTTCTGCCTGTATCTGGCATATACGGTAAGCACCATCCTCTGCCTGTAGCTGGAATATTCCATAAGCACCACCCTCTTCCTGTATCTGGCATATACCATACGTGCCATACTCTACCTGCAGCTGGCAGATACCATAAGCATTCAAAATGTAGCTGACATATTTACGGTAAGCACCATCCTCTGCCTGTAGCTGGAATATTCCATAAGCACCATCCTCTGCCTGTAGCTGGCATACACTGTACACACCATTCTCTACCTGTAGCTGGCATATACCATAGAATGGTCCTCTGTCTGTAGCTGGCATATACCATAAGCATCATCCTCTGCCTCTATCTGGAATATTCCATAAGCACACGCCTCTGCCTGTAGCTGGCATACACTGTACACACCATTCTCTACCTGTAGCTGGCATATACCATAGAATGGTCCTCTGTCTGTAGCTGGCATATACCATAAGCATCATCCTCTGCCTCTATCTGGAATATTCCATAAGCACACGCCTCTGCCTGTAGATGCCATATATTGTAAGCATCCTCCTCTGCCTATAGCTGGCATATACCTTAAGCACTATGCCCTGCCAGCATTTGGGCAAATCTGAATTTGCATGTATATTTCAAAAACCTCAGCTCATAATTATTTTCATTATTTTCCTTGTATTGGCCACCACTAGCAATCAATAAACAAACATTCAGCAACCTATATTTTAAAAACAAGTTGTTGTTATTGGCTCTGATACACTAAGCTTTTCTAATGAATTACAACTCATTATTATTTTCTTACCTTATCTGTGTAATAGCTTTTCAATACTAATTAAGTGAAGAAAAATATAAAGCTAAAAGGAAGGCAAACTAAACTTCAGTTAATCAGGGACTAACGTACATATTTGAGTGATTATTTCAGTTATGTGTTGAACAGTAAAAGTTATGAAAAATTAAGTCGCTAATTAAATACATTTAGTGCATCAGGGACATTGTATGCTGCGGGTACAATGTGCCTATTTGCACTGCCATATTCAGCAGGATATTAGGTACTAATGGTCACTGCTGGAAAATATGGGAAGTGTAGTCCTGTATTAGACAACTAGTGCAGGAGCCCGTATTAACCCCTCTCCTAGCCCATAGAGCTAGTACAGAGCTGTGTGGCTAGAGTACAGTGATGATGAATGGGATGTTTAAAACTATTTAAAGGGCAACTATAAATAAAAACAACTTGTTTCTTTAATACTGTATATTATACAAACCTATTACCACTAAGCACTGGGAGCAATATATTTCTCAACACAACTCTATCTTTTTGCTTTAAAATTATTATGTCATCTCTGAGGCTTGCAGATACAGAAACTGACATACTGAACCACTTCCTGCACATAGATGGGGGGGGGGAGGAGTGTGAGGGCACCAGACTTCGGTATTCCTCAAGCAAAGTAAGTAATTGATCTGAACTGTAAATAATCCCAGGTGGTACAGGCCAACCTAAGTACAACATCTATCATAGTCCCATATATAACCTGACACTGCACACATACCATGGCCTGTACCATCTGGGATTATTTACAGCAGTAGGAGAACAGAGGCGCCAGCAGGATAAAAGTGGATAAAAACTTTAAAATTTGCTGGGAGGAAGTGGTGGACTTAACTCCATAAAGCAGACACGAAAGACTGTCTGAATAGTAGTCACATTTATTAATTAGTACTGAGGCGCTACACCTGCTATTGCTGAAATTCTGTCTTGTCCCCATTTTTATTGCCTGATGAAGCGGGCTGGGCCTGCGAAACGCGTTGCACTGTTTTGGGGTACTAATTAATAAATGTGACTACTATTCAGACAGTCTTTCGTGTCTGCTTTATGGAGGTAAGTCCACCACTTCCTCCCAGCAAATTTTAAAGTTTTTATCCACTTTTATCCTGCTGGCGCCTCTGTTCTCCTACTGCTATACCGTGTCCACCCCTGGTGGAGGGGTGATCTACCCCCTTTCGCATCTACAGAGAGCGACTTCTTATCCCTGAGTGAGGACAGGTCTAATCTCCTCACCTGCCTATACAGTGGTTGCCTGTGTGGTAACCCATGTTTGTGAGTATAATTTTCTCACGATAACCTTTACTTCATTTATGCTTAACATACTACACTATATTGGGCTCTCGGTTTCTCTACTCTTTATTTGGGATTATTTACAGTTCCTTTCAATTATTTATTGTGTTTGAGTCAAGATTAGGATTAGATTAGGAGGTGGTTTACCTCAAAAATGACGCAGATGTAGTATGAACTGAAATTTGCACTAGGGCATTGCGTTTCATGAGCATACACCACTCTCTTCATCAGACCTTTTGTACTATTTTTCTGTGGTAACATTATTACTGAATAGCAACCCCTGTGAAGCATTGTTGGATGCATTGTGTTAGTATGCAACAGAGGGAAGACCTTCAAAACATATTGCTAGAAACATTTAACCCCTTCCCACCACCTGTAAAAGTTTCTTTCAACAAGATTATTACTAGAGTATACACTGAAGAGTTAATAGCCCCCACCCCCAATCAAGGAAAGGGTTCAGTAGGCAAGGTTCATCATTTTCTGTAGTTGCAAATCTCAGAAATTGACAGGGTGTATTAAAATAAAGAGACTAAGTTGTGAGAATAAATAGATTGTTCCTAGAACTAGTAGTAATATGAGCACTAGCATATAGTACAGTATTTTAAATCCCATGTTTTTATTGAGTGTTGTCCTTTAAGATATCGTCAAGGTTTATTTGCTAAAAGTATTCAAATAATCCTAATCAAAGGAGGGTCAAAATGGGTGGGTGGATTGTCTTGGAATTTGGTGTTCCTTTTTAATAATAAATCATAAAGTACAGACATAAAACTGACAGTAATCACAGCAGGTTCTGACAAAAATAATTGATACAAAGCACGTGGATTTTAAAACAGAGTATACCGTAATGCACCACAGAGAGCATATTTTAGTAGCACTGAACTCAAGCACCACATTAGGCAGCCCCCCCACTGGGCAGGAGACCGCAAAGACTATAACACTGAATACAAAGGAAACATAGTGCCATGCTGCAAAACACAGCATTAAATGCTACTTTTAAACATAGTACAACACTGCCACTATAGTCCCAGGCTGGTAAGACTGCAGGGGAAGAGTGATTTCAGAGTGAAAATACGGATTATTATAAATTCTTCTTTGTGACAAGTTTACTTAAACATCAGAAACGTAAAAGCACAAAGTCAATACATTTGGGATTTTGAGCTTTCCTTCAGCTGTGATGTATTCACAAAAATACTGTGTGTATTTTCTACATAAGTAGCAAAGCAGCACGTTTTCCCCACAAACTGCAAACGTTTTGGAGGGAAGCTTTTGTTTTTATAATGAATATTTTTCTGGTGATCTACTGAACTATGCATTACAGAAACAAGCGCAGCACACACACATACACATTTATATTGTCCTCGTTCAAGATTATTGCTCTTATCTATATACTCAGTATAACCATTATTTAGAGAGAAAAAAAAAAAAAGGCTGAGAAAACATCTCTGAAATGTGATGTTTATAGTCTTAAGCAGACGTTTGTAAGGGAACATTGTCTCCACAGACCTTGGCATCAGAAAAAATAAAAGCACTTTATTATGTGTGGAACATGCATCTCTGGGGAAGATGGCCCATGCTAGTGAACCTCTTAAGCCTTTCCTTTGCTTTGTTTTTCAATAACTGGAGGCGCCTGAAGGAATGACCACAACTCATTAACTTTATCACAGCCTGACTGAGCGAGCAGCAAAATTTAAGAATCCTACTAGATAACTATTACCAGAATATGCGCCCTGTGCTTAAACTTTTCGCAGGCACATTAAAACAATATTTACATTTGTATGCCCCACAGATGAATTGGGAAGCACAGGTGGCGTCACCTGATAATAAACGCAGCTGTGAAGAACTTGCCTCAGCTGAGGAAGTGAAGTATCAGAGCACCAGTGTTTGTATGAAAGAAACTCTCCATTTTCTGTTTATGAAGCTGTCCGATAAAGGAAATGGGCTCTCAACACCTTTTATTTTGCACATTTGGTTTACTAAGGGAATCATTACTATTCTAAAACCATTTGTATTTTTTTACCAATCGAGGCATGAGCTTTCAAAGAGTCATAATAATAGAATTCTGAAGAAAAAGAAAACCGTCAGGCTCATTAATATGCATACTATCTATCAGTTCATTTGTCTCAGTATTTACATTGAAGTTGCCGACTCCGCATCTTTATCTTTTTTTTTTTTCCCTTTTTTTCTTATATTCCATTTTTTTTGTTCATTTCATAATCTAAACTGTTTTTTTTTCCTCTTTCTGGTACCTGTTTCAAGTTCTATCACAAGAAGCGAGCACAATAAGGTGATACATCTAGCCACATTAAAGCTAATCTAATTCTAGGTTGGACGACGCTGCTGAAACAATGCTTCAAATGCTTTTATATGTGATAAGTTCTCCTATCAGTTCTGTATTGGCTTTATATATAATTTCCTCTTCTGGCAGCCAGGAGGAAGAACTTCAATATCATTTTTTGCGGCTGTGCTGAGGAGGAAGAGTATCTAAACACGAAGGCAAACTGGAGATAAAAAATGAGCGCGTTAGAGCAAACAAAAGAAACTATATATTTATTCCGAGTGCCACAAATTACTTCTGACAGAACCTGTTATGTCTGAAATTTTTAAGGCCCTGTCTTGTCTGAGATTTTATCACAGAAGGAACTTGAAGTTATGGTAAGGTTATGTGCTATATATAAATATATATATAGAGATAGATAGATAGAGAGAGAGAGAGAGAGAGAGAGAGAGAACGGTTAGAGGTTAAGAACTCATACAAGTATTGTAGGTCCCAAGTTATGTTAAGCAAAGAGACAGTTTACCATTTATGAGACTGCAGAAGGAGTAAGGGCCCTTTCACACTAGCGCGGTGTAGTGCAGCCTTTTACTGCAGCCTACTGCTAGGGCAATGTATGGGGTAGTTCGCATTGCCTGTGGTGCGGTGCACTGTGCCGTAAGTACCCCAACGCGGGCGCGTTACCTACATTACATAAGTCTATGGCGACATATGTTTTTTTTAAATGCCCACAGCAAGTTTTTTTGGCGTTGCATATGCACGTGATCGCTTTGGCCACAGGAAGTGAGTATCACTTCCTGCTTGGCCAGATGGGGATTACCGTGTACTAACGCAGCAATCCCCGAAGGCTTGTTTTTGGCAATGCAGTCCCTGGACCGTACCTCAACACTACAGCCAATCCTCAGTGTGAAACCAGCCTCATATTATGTCGGGAAAGGTCAAGGTAAAAAAAAAATGCTGATTATACATAGTTATACTACAAATATTATGTTTATTTATAAAGTATGTCTTTCATGAAACATACCATTAAACCCACAACAGTGCATATTTCAAGCTTGCAATATAGATACTCCTGACCCCTCAGTCCCCTAGGTATTTAAGCACTAGCATCAGTGATACCCATGATACCCTGAATGGACACAATGGATGTACTGTGAACTAGGGTTTTGTGCAATGTGTCACATGGCACCTGCGGTCTCCTTCGACAACAGAGACCCATTGTTGTGTAAACCCAGCTTAAGTGTTTACTTTTTAGTTGTTACCACATTTTGACAGTAGCACTGATACACCTGAAAAATCAACAAAAGCCCCCTGGAGGGGCCTCAGAGCACAGTTTTAGCTCTTTTGTGTGACGCTTACACATTTTGCAGGGTGGTAGGCCTTAAAAGAAGAAGAAAGAAGAATGATCCTATCCTGGTATTTGGTTGGGTTGGCACTGAGGTTGCTGGGCAGCTCACAACTATTAATTCAGACAAACATTACTACAGATAAGCTGTAGTGAGGGGAATACCATGGCAACAGTAGTAGCAGAAGCAGTAGCACAACTCTCTGGAGGGCTGAGAATGTTCTTATAATATTGTAAATAAATGTTTTATTATCATACAGTAAGAGTTGGCAGTGTGCTGAAACTAACTGGTGGAATCTCCCCAGGTGTGTGGAAATTATCTGAGATGCATGCCTCATTCATATTGAGTTACAGACAATGGAGTAGGTGTTTCAAGTCCTACACCATAGAGCCACATTAATACACGCCATGCACTGATGAGGATCAATCATTTCGAAACACTCTGTATGCATGTTGGATTATTGTGGCTCTGTACAATTAACAAGCTGACACATCATTGCATTCCAGCGATATTAAGGACAAAAATCAAGAAAAAAATATATAACTAAACATAGGTGCATCTATGGTGCAAGGGTGTCTTATGGAGCTTACCCCCAAGCTAGCTCTATCTCCTAAGCTACATTGCCCATTTAAAGTAACCCCTGCTGCCTTCCTCAGCTCTAATAACCCCACCTGCCTTCCAGTTACACTGGCACCCCTCCCCTCCCCCTTAGACTTCTGTATCCCTTGGCAATAGCAGGGAATAGCATAGTCCCTCCTCGTGTGGCCCCCGGCAGCCCAGAATTAAAAAAAAATACCTGTTCCATTTTGTCCTCCCCCCTCTCCTTTCCTGTAGCCTATGGCAACTGGCCAGTAATGAAAAAAAAATACTTTCCCCGCAGCAGCCCCTCTCCCGCTACATCGTTTATAGCCCCAGAATCCAGAGAATAGCAAATAAAACTTTCCCCGCAGTGATCCCCACCCATCCGCCCGCCCCCCGCTGAGTCTCTTGTTGCCCCCAACAACAACACAATAGCCAAGTGTTACAACCGGAGGGCTCCAATGCCGCTATATGCAACTCTAACCCCACTGGCAATTGCAGAGTCTGAAGCGCTACAGCGGAAGCCTAATTACCTGATCCAGCCGCCGCGATCGTCCATCTCGTGTCCTCCCATTTACAAAAGGTAGCAAAAAGACTAGCAGAGTAACGGCCACTACAAGGCAGCCTGCTGGCTGCCTTGCAGTGGGCGTTACTCTGCTAGTCTTTTTGCTACCTTTTGCAAATATGTGATATATGAATGTATTTATTATGTTGAGCACTTAGCCACCTTATCACTAGTTAATAATCACTCCTGACGAAGTTTCCAATTGAGGAAATGAAACATGTTGAGTTATTGGTGTAGGGTTTAATAATTCTTAGTGTGAACTTGGAGGTTGGTCTATTGACCTCTGACTCTCTCCTCCAGTCTCACTTATCGCATTTCTACCAAATAGTCAGCAAACGTGATCGTTTTTAATGCAAATTTGATTAAAAGTTAAATTTTAATACTTTTCTATTAGGGTATTTTTGAATGTTTTGATTTCCAATTCAGGTGTGTTTTTTGTATTTAACTACTATGAAGGCAGGTGAGGAAATTAGACCTGTCCCAACTCATGATTAAGAAGTCGCTCTCTTTAGATCGGGAAATAGGAAGAATTCCCCTCCACCAGGGGTGGAAACTACTGCAATAGTAGTACAGAGGCGCCAACAGGGTAAAAACAATAATTTTTTAAAATGGATAAAATTAAGTAGGTAGCGGTGGACTCACCTCTCCAAAACAGACACAAAAAATTGCCGTTATAAGCAAAAATCCGTTTAGCAGAGGTGCCAGGCTACGTACCGGACCGCATTGGTGATATGCTCCTATTTATTGTCTGAGGAAGTGGGATATACCTGCGAAACGCGTTGCACCTTGTTCGAGTACGTAAATAAACTGATTTTTGCTCAAAACAGCAATTTAGTGTGCCTGTTTTTGAGGGGTAAGTCCACTGCTACCTACTTCATTTTATCCATTTTAAAGAAATATTGTTTTTACCCTGTTGGCGCCTCTGTACTGTTATGAGGTAATGGCCATTTTTAAAATGGGAGACAGAGAATTCCATCGATCACAGTGGACAAATAGGATGCAGGAGAGGAGAAAGAGATTGAGGAGTAGACTACACAGGAGGTACGTATGACCTGTGTATGGTTATTTTGACTTTTCATATTCAGTTCAGGTTCTCTTTAAGAAGGCTAAATTTTGGTTTGCTCATTCATATTGATAAAGGTTGCGTGGTCCACATTGCTTGTGGACAGGAAGATATGTTTGTCGGTTACCACTTCTCTGAGTGCCAATAAGTACTTTCAACTTGCAGTATGGTGGGCACCTGTATTGCCTGTCCTGCACTTTTGTTCCAAATGGGCCCTCCATTGGTGATTCTTCAAAACACAGCTTATTCACCTAGTTGATTACCATTGCCATATTTCAAGATTTGAGCATGGGTGCTGCAAATGACTGTAGTTTTACCAACATTTGAGTTATAAAATAATGTCAGGCAGCAAAGATCCGGTGAATAAACTATGCTGTAGATATTATTGTGGTCTGATTAGGATTGCCCTATCCAACTGCTAAATTCTATTCTCTTTGTGCATTGTAGAGGATGGAAGACATCATATTTAAGAAATGGCAGACTTGTTCAACTTTAAATATGTGCAACCAGATTGCAGCTTGGTTGATCTGTTCCTTACCACCCTCATGGCCACCATCACTGTCCTTTATCCTTGTTCTTTCCATCTCTCACCTTACATGCTTTTTAAAAAAATAAAGGCAAGGGAAGCATAAAATATCTAGAATTCGGTCTTAAATTAAAGTAGGAAGCTTCAAAGGCAAATCCCACAAGAAGCTGAGGGATGCCTTGAGTATCATAAATATGCTGCAAACCCTTCTAACATAGGGTCCTGCCCAAATAGTATGTGCACCACTTGAAGGGTGAGGTGAAGGTGGTCAGTGCATATTAAGGAGCTCCCCTAGAGAGGACTCTCTCTGTTTCATGGTGATACGATAGAAGAACGCACTGGATTAGTGGGATTCACCGTATATCACATCGGTCA
Organism: Hyperolius riggenbachi; assembly: GCF_040937935.1. Classification (NCBI taxonomy): domain Eukaryota; kingdom Metazoa; phylum Chordata; class Amphibia; order Anura; family Hyperoliidae; genus Hyperolius; species Hyperolius riggenbachi. The sequence continues at coordinate 310,270,854 of NC_090648.1, forward strand.
TGGACAGACATTTGTGTGCTATACAAATGATTATAATCTTTCTAGTTAAGTTCGTATAGATGGGAACCATTACTTACAGGCCCTTATAATTTACTGTCAGTACAGTGTGTCACTTTAAATGGACACACTGTATATATATATATATATATATATATATATATATATATATATATATATATATATATATATATATATATATATATATATATATATATATATATATATATATATACTCTTCAGCAGGTGTCTTCTATATGCATAATTTCGCCCAAATGGTGAAAGTACTTCTGCCAGTCGCATTATGCAGGATAGGGTGGAAATACAGTGGGATGCAAAAGTTTGGGCAACATTGTTAATCTTCATGATTTTCCAGTTTAAATCGTTGGTCGTTACGATAAAAGGTGTCAGTTAAATATATCATATAGGAGACGCATACAGTGATATTTGAGAAGCGAAATGAAGTTTATTGGATTTACAGAAAGTTTGCAATAATTGTTTAAACAAAATGAGGCAGGTGCATTTTGGCACCACAAAAAAAAGATATGAAATCAATATTTAGTAGATGTCCCTTTTGCAGTAATTACAGCTTCTTAATGCTTCCTGTAGGTTCCAATGAGAGTCTGGATTCTGGTTGAAGGTATTTTGGACCATTCCTCTTTACAAAACATCTCTAGTTCATTCAGGTTTGATGGCTTCAGAGCATGGACAGCTCTCTTTAACCCACACCACAGATTTTCAATTATTTTTAGGTCTGGGGACTGAGATGGCCATTCCAGAATGTTGTACTTATTCCTCTGCATGAATGCGATTTCGAGCAGTGTTTAGGGTCGTTGTCTTGTTGAAAGATCCAGCCCTGGCACAACTTCAGCTTTGTCACTGATTCCTGGACATTGGTCTCCAGAATCTGCTGATACTGAGGTGAATCCATGCATCCCTCAACTTTGACAAGATTCCAAGTCCCTGCACTGGTCACACAGCCCTACAGCATGATGAAACCACCACCATATTTTACTGTAGGTAGCAGGTGTTTTTCTTGGAATGCTGTGTTCTTTTTCCTCCATGCATAATACCCCATGTTATGCCCAAATAACTCAATTTTAGTTTCATCAGTCCACAGCACGTTATTCCAAAATGAAGCTGGCTTGTTCAAATGTGCTTTAGCATACCTCAAGTGGCCCTGTTTGTGCTGTAGGCAGAGAAAAGGCTTCCTCTGCATCACTCTAGCATACAGCATCTCCTTGTGTAAAGTGCGCTGAATGGTTGAACGATGCACAGTGACTCATTCTGCAGCAAGTTGATGTTGTAGGTCGCTGGTGCTAGACTGTGGGTTGAATGACTGTTCTCACCATTCGTCACTTAGGTCTATCCGAGATCTTTCTTGGTCTGCCACTTCGAGCCTCAACTTGAACAGAGCCTGTGGTCTTCCATTTCCTCAAAATGTTCCTAACTGTGGAAACAGACAGCTGAAATCTCTGAAAGCTTTCTGTATCCTTACCCTAAACCATGATGGTGAACAATCTTTGTCTTCAGGTCATTTGAAAGTTGTTTTGAGGCCCCCATGTTGCTACCTTTCAGAAAAATGTAAAAGAGGAGGGAAACTTACAATTGACCCCCTTAAATACGCTTTCTCATAATTGGATTCACCTGTGTACGTAGGTCAGGGGTCACTGAGCTTACCAAGCCAATTTGAGTTCCAATAATTAGTTTTAAAGGTTTTGGAATCAGTAAAATGACAACAGTGCCCAAATGTATGCAACTGCCTAATTTTATTTAAACAATTATTGCACACTTTCTGTAAATTCAATAAACTTCATTTCACTTCTCAAATATCACTGTGTGTGTCTCCTATATGATATATATAACTGACATTTTTTATCCTAACAACCAACGCCAATACAGGAAAATCATGACTATTAACAAGGCTGCCTAAACTTTTGCATCCCACTGTACAGTGTCTGGGTGCACACACACGTCATGTAATGATGGAGAGCACTAAAAACAAATATAGAACCAAGTAGTACATTACTACATGCACTGTCCATTGAAGTAAATATCAATATATAACGTGCATACTCTATGCAACATGAAAATATAAATAAAAATGCATTCATAAAATATACTGATAATAATCAGTTCAGCCTCAGAAGAATAACAGCAGCGATGAATGAAACCGTTACCATATCAACACAGCAATTCCATCCACTGGCAAAGAATAACCACCTAAAATGCAATTCTTAACACAAAAGCTATTTTCCTAGAGTGGTGCACTCCATCTAGTGGTAAATTTGGAATATGATTATACTGTATAAACCTCAGACAATTGCTATGAGTAAAGTGCTACAAATGTAAATGACAAAATTAATCGTGAGTAGATCACCCAATAAATAGGCTATCAATTTGCCTATCAATTAATTAAGTACCCTGGATGAAGCAATTTATATGAATGTCAACATTTGGACCTACAGGATTGTAGGAAAATTGAGTAAAAAATCCATTTTGTCTCTAGCTTGGTGAAGTTACTAGTTGCATTATTCCATCTCCAGTGTTCTATATTATTCCAGTGCCACAAGAAAAATTAGTCCACAGGGATCACTATAATTGGCTGAAAGGAAGTGGGTGGAATATAGATTCTTGCACAGACATGTAAGTAAATGCACCACGAAGTTGCATTGACACGTAATAAACCGATTCATTATGAGATTGCTAGTCTTGGAATTTCCTATAAATTCTGTCATCTTGAGAGAGGTCATAATGTCTATATACATAACTTACACTTAAAAAACTCTTCATTGCCTAAAGAGCTGATAGGCTTGATGGGTGAATACAGCACCTCGTAGTAAATAAATGGCCACCTCAAGGTAAATGGCAAATTTAAATATTGCACAAAAATGCCCAAAAAAGTTGAAATTGGCAAAAATTGCATTGCAGTGAGTTTGCAATGGAAATGGCCTGAGCATTGTGATTTGGTTAAAATTGCAAACGAGCTGCATGTAGCATTTTTTGGAACGATTCTGTAACAATGGGTGTCAGCAAGTAACAGAGTTCTGATTATTAGGTGATCTGCAGTATCACCAATAATACAGATATATACCTGATTATATGGTGATCTGCAGAATCACCAATAATACAAGTATATCAGACAACTGATGTGATAGCTAAAGTACAGGTAGGTTATTGGTGCAACAGTAGTACTGATAGATATCAGAGTCACCTCACCAGAGGAGCTGGTGGGCACTTCAGTACATTGAGCTCCTCACCAGTGACAAGGGCTCACTGGTGAGAGTAGAGGTACAACAATAAGTACTTATAGATGTCAGAGTCACCTCACCAGAGGAGCTGGTGGGCACTACAGTACAATGAGCTCCTCACCAGTGACAAGGGCTCACTGGTGAGAGTAGAGTGGTCAGGCAAAACGGGTTGGCAACAGACAGGCAGATAAAGTACAGAATCAGGAGGCAGAGGCAGAAAGATAAACCGGCAGAGTCGGCAACTAGATCAGATGGGCAGAAGTACAGAAGTGTTGAGCAAAAGAGTAGTCAGAACGAGCCAGAGTCATACACATATAATAATACAGTTTTCAATGAATTATAATTATAGCTATCAAAGGTCTGAGCGCTAACACAAAGTATTTGCAACGGCAGACAAGTTGTGAATGAACCTGCTGTACTTAAGTACGCTAAGGCATCCCCGGGGCACGCCCCTAGAGTTCAGCCAATCAGCGATGGCGAGCGTTCCCGCAGGTCAGCTGACTCGCCTCCTCCCCACATAAAGGTCCTGTCAATGAGCGCGCGCACGCGCTAATGCGACCCTATGTGCCACAGAGATGCCCGTCCTCCGTGCGCGAGCCGCCCGAGGTGCGGGAACATTTACAGGCCGAGAGCCAGAGGCAGTTGCGGCGGTAACGCTGTTCGCCGCAGCTGCCTCGCTACCATTCATTACAGATTCAGATTGAATGAATGGAAAAAATTTAAATTCATTCAAAAATCACTCTGAAACTCGCTTTTCAAAACCACAATCGTTAAGAGCTAGCAATTACGTTGTGCGGTGTAAACTAAGCCTAAGGGGTGGATACAGGCAGTGGTGTAACTACAAATCAGGGGGTCTCCCAGCAAAACGTTGATGGGGTCCCCCAATGCTCACACACTTTCCCTTGCTTACCCCTGGTGACCCTCACAGCCAGGGGGCCCACCTTGTAGTGGTCATAAAACAAGTGTAGACATCATAATCTTCACACCTATAACATGTGTAGCCACAAACACCTAAGGATGGACTACTTTAGTAGTTGTGGCCCCTTTACAGCGCTGGGCCCCTAATGAAGAATTGTTTGTCAGTCCACATAGATTTTATTAGTGTATGTCACCTAGGAGAACTTATTAGGTATCTTTCTAGCACAGAACTCTTGTGTCTACAGACTGTGCTGTGACAGCACCCTATGATTGTTTTATATACAATTATGGATAAGTAGATAAGGCTGTAATCCTCAATGATCGGCCTGGATCTTTGCACCACTGGGTGCTATTTAAACTCTGCAGTAACTATTATAGTGACAAATGAGTTATTACTATTCAGTTTCACATTAAGAAAAGTGGTTGGCTTATTGCCACAAATCAAATTCTAGCTGCCATCCATCCTGTGAAGGTTGTAAGATGAAAGCTACCGTAACTTGATAAATCAGTACAGCTTACAATTTTCTCTCCAGTTTTTCTAAACCAACACCACAGGCAAAATGAAACAAAAAAAACACAACATCCTCTTTAACAAGTCAACTAAGAAAAAACACTAAAACAGAGGATGTCACAAGCTATTATGAAAACAGAATATAACTATGATTAATACATCCAATACATTGACTGTAAACTAGGAAGTGGTGATAACAGTGTTTTATGGTGAAGCAACACAATAAACCCCATAGGGGAATACACAAATGCGGAAACAAAATTATTCTTGCAAAAATGTATTAAAAATCAATATATAGAAATAATAAAACTTTTATTAAATTGCCGGCTATAAAGAGCGTTTCCAGCCAAGAAAGATTCACGAGCACGGGATAAAGGCCTCATGTTGCATAGCTTTCCATAGAAATATTGATTTCACGCATATAATGTATTATCTGTAAAGTGCACTAGCAGAAACAGAAGCAGAAAAAAGCAATCAGTCTGGGAGCAGCTGAAATCTAGGGTTAAACTTCTGCAAGCAAGATTATAAATAAGCTCCACTAGAGACCTTGGGCATTGGTTGCATTACCAGAGAAATGTCATGGAAACAGCAAAAAATGGCCATTTTTATAAGAGAAGAATAAGCAATCAAGATCTGGCTATAGCAAGCAGGTGCTGTGCTCATGGAGGTCAGGCGGCTGCAAGAAATTATGGGAGAATTAATAAATCAATTTGCTTCAAACCATTGTCCTTTCCAGGCGTCGCCTAATCCTTCATGTGTATAACAATTACATGATACAATACAGCGCCACTTTACTGGAAGGTGCCCTTTACCTGGATTCAATTATGCTGTGATTGTTTTTTGAAATTTTACCCACTTCTATCTTATCTGCACACGAAGAAGGATAGTGCTTTCCAGGTGAATGCAAACAAGCCATAGGCAAATATGTTCATTTAAAGGACGGTGTTGACAAGAAGAGAAGTAATGAGATTTGAAAAAAACAAAACAATCTCAGCATTATTGCATGTGTACGATCACAAAACAAACAAAAAGAAACAGCACATGTACAAACCACCAACATAAAGAAAGCAAATACAGCTGACTATTAAAGCTTACAGCTGTTATTAGTTTTAGGGAAGAGCCTGCTGCATTATTATAGCTATAGGCATACGCTACACAAAACCACACAAAGTAATGGAACTGGCTGAGCAAATTTAGAAATGACACTGTCACTGTTTGACTCTAAGTGGAAACTCAATTTTAGGAGGTCGCAGGTCTAAAAAATATAATACTATGATTGAAGGGCTTGTCAGGCAGATACTGATTCTGCCGATCTGGGTACCAAAAATTATGGCAGTCCCATCCCCCGACAACTTGGCCCATATGCAATTAACTTTTTCTCTTCAGTTATCTCCTAGGAGATAATTTTCCTCTTTTCTTTAAATCAACTTTTCAGCAATTTTACAGTTGAAAAAGTACCCAAAAGTTGGTGAAAAATGACTATCAAAATTATTTTGAGTATTTTCTTGCTGTGTGAAACCATGGAAGCAGAAAAAAAGGACGCTGATGGCTAGTGAAAGATTTGGACGCTAATGTAAAAATCGTTAATATCGCGTCCAAAGCAGAAATTAGGGCATCCAAGAAATATCATGGGGGTTGTCTTAGGGTTAGGCACCACCGGGGGGGGGGTCTTAGGGTTAGGCACCACCAGGGGAGGGTTCTGTGTGAGAGTAGTGTTAGGTTAAGCTGTACTATTGAATAATAAAACTGTGTTTAACCAGTTCGGCCTATCTGGACGAGCTTCCTCGTCCAGATAGGCACTGCTGGTGCTGCCGCCGGCTGGTGCGCGCGATCAAGCGCGCCCCCGCTGCCTGCCACTAGCCCCCCGATCAGTGAATGGGAATATAATTCCCATTCACCGATCTACCTTCCCCGCAGAAATACCGACGCTTTCTCTCCAGAGAGCGCGGTATTTCTGCCCCCAGGAAACATCTCCCCAGCATTTTAGTTCCTGGATGCAAGATCGTTCGCATCCAGGACTTTTTTCACTGTGGCCATCTTGGGGCCAAATAGTAAACTGCACCAACATACAATTTTAATTAAAAAAATATATATTTTACATTTAAAATTAGCAGTTTCCCTCCCACACCATAAATTACCCACATACACTTTTTTTATTAAAAAAAAAAAAAAAATACAATTAAAAAAAAAACAAAAACAACATAAATAGTTACCCAAAGGGTCTGAACTTTTTAAATATGCATGTCAAGAGAATATGTTATTATATTCTTTAAAATTATAAGTTTATAAATAGTGATGGACGCAAATTGAAAAAATGCACCTTTATTTCTAAATGAAATATCGGCACCATAAATTGTGATAGGGACATCGTTCAAACGGTGTAATAACCGGGACAGATGGGCAAATAAAATACATGAGTTTTAATTACGGTAGCGTATATTAATTTCAAACTATAATGGCCAAAAACTGAGAAATAATTTTTTTTTCATTTCTTTCTTAATCTTCCTGTTAAAATAGATTTAGAAAAAAATAATTCTTAGCAAAATGTACTACCCAAAGAAAGCCTAATTAGTGGCAGAAAAAACAAGATATAGATCAATTCATTGTGATAAGTAGCAATAAAGTTATAGGCGAATGAATGGGAGGTGAACGTTGCTCGGATGCATGAGATTTTCGGACTGCGGTGCTGAACCGGTTAAAGTAAATATCTTTTTGTTTTCATTTCCCACCTGTTTTATGATACTTATCGTTTACATGTTTTCGGCTTTACTTTGCGCCCCATATAAAACAATTTATTGTTTATTACGATTTAGTTATCCACCTGCGCCCCTTTTTCCTTGTGCCTTTATTTCACGCATTTGAAAGTATTACCTAGGAGAAAACTCAGGAGAAAGTGAACTGCATATGGTTCCAGGTATTTTGCTTCTTGATCAGGTGGAGGGTAACCTTGCAAATAACATGAAATCGTAACTTACAAAACTTTTACTGTAAGACCTCCAGGTTAATTTAGGCCCACTACAGGAAAATCTTGGGGTGTCTAATAACCTATAAACTTACTGGATGCCCTGTAACACCCCTTTCACAAACTCAAGTAACATCCAGACCATATCTTGGACTGAATAAGGTCAAAACAATCTGGAACAGCTATTTGCAATCTGGATTATGTGGCTCAGTAAAATTAATAATTTGTAGAAATGTTATATACCTGCAGTCAGAGCCGGGCCGAGGCAGAGGCTGGACAGGCTCCAGCCTCGGGGCGGGGCAGCGTGAGGGCGCATTTCTGTGTGCTCTCTCCCTGGCTGCATGCTGCCTCGCTTTGCTTTGTACTCTTCCTGGTCGCCCACCCACCTAACGACTTCCTCTCCGATCTCTCCCGCCCGCTTGGCGCTGTGAAGTAACCATTCCCCGTCCCCTATTTTCCGCGCCAGCCCCCTAGAGCGCACTGCCTGCCCCACAATAGCCGCGCTGTCATCAGCGTGATGACAGGCACGGCTATAGCATAGTGTTGCTAGGCAACAGCAGGAAGCCAGCGTCTGATGTAAGGGAAGTGATGCCGGCTTCCTGCAGAGTTGCCTGTTTGCAACACTCGCTGCGTGTGAGCTTGAGCTGTAGCTGTTCTGGATGGGGGAGGGACACCCTGATAGCTCTATTAGACGACAATAAACTGTGTGTGTGTGTGCATTGTGTGTGAGGGGCTAGGATAGAGTGCCTGCTCATCTAATAGCGTGTATGTATTTAATAAATATTGCAAGGTCTATGGCCGTTATGATGTGGGGAGTGCAAGGTCGGTATGCAATATGATATGGTAGCATATTGATTGATCTATCGGCGTATGTGTATATGTATGTATCCTGTATACACTGTTCTCTGTGGAATGCAAAATGATTAGTGTGTGTGAGTTAGGTTGGTAGGATTCATATATAGTTATGGATGGGATAAGTGTTATGTAAATCTGAGTGGCAATGGGGGGGCGCATTTCGCAATCTCTGCCTCTGTTGCTGGAGTACCTTGTCCCGGCCCTGCCTGCAGTTCTGTATAAATACCTGGCTTACAAGGACATAAAGGAATGATTGGCCCTACCCCAATTGCCAGAGGAAGTCCCAGTAGCTAGTCATTGCGCAATGTGGAGTTAATGGATGTGTGTAAGGCAGAGAATTTGTTGTGGGCTCACCTCTGAGAATATGACACGGGATCACTAATGAAATACCAGCCAACGTGAATCTTGACATTAGTAGGAAATCCTCCTCCCTTTCCCTCCAGCAAATAATCTTTATCTGGTGTTAACAAAAATATACTTATCACATCTCTGATGCCCAGGAGGTACAGGTAGTTACCTCTGTATCAATAGAAGGATAAGGATCATGAGAAACCACAATGAAAAGTATTAGTGGCCAACTTTATGATGGCAAAATACTCCAGTAAAAAGACTTCTATATCACTCATAATTTCACTCATTGTTTGCAGTAATAGGCTACAAACAATGAGTGCCTATTATTCAGGTAAAGAATTCTATCTAGGGGGACTTGGTTTACGAACAGACTCATCACATTTTTGTAGTGGGTGCTTTCTTGTTTTCTTTGCTTTCTTGTTTTCTTGTAAGACACCTGGTAGCACATTCCCCAGAGGTTGCAGGCTCCTCTCGTTCCACTGACATTTCTTGGGTATTGAACTTGTGGCTAGGGAGACAAAAAGAACATGTGCCAGGGCTGGGTCTTCTGTTGAAGAAATCATCAACAAAGTTTTTGCTCCTTCATATCCTACCTTAGTTGATCTTCTAGTGGCTCCTCTCCAATGCTATTTCCAGGACTGTAAACTGCAACATCTATTTAAAAAAAAGGTACAATTTAACATATGTTCTGTTTTTACCCTTTGAGCTATGGAGCGGGTGCAGAATTGCCAGAATCTGTGTGCGACAATATGGTTTTCTTTTGGAAGCACCACATTAACCGTGTTGCTTCTATTTTTCTACCCTATTAACTCCTTATTAAAGTTGCTCTGGGCTATCACTTTTTTTAGCCTTTAAACATAAACATGTTTTATTTTATAGGTTTCTGTAAATGCACAGTCATATGCAGCCATGCATTTGACATCTTGCTTAGGAAAAATACTATGAAACGTTCTGAGAAAGACCTTCAAGGTAATTTAGAACAATCTCTAGTTCAGTTACATGCATGTGGAAGTCAACAAAGGTAGCAGGAGATTGCGGACCTGTACTGGCAATGCACTTTTCTCAACTGATTTGGTGTCAATGACGTGAAGCACGTCAAACTGATGAAGCCTTCTGGGATTGAAATATCCTAACTGAATTTAAAGTAAGTACTTCAACACTGTCCTTCTGGTACTCATGGATGCCAATTATACAATTTCTTACAACAGTGACTCGAACATATTCCAGAGTTTAACACTACACAAACTGGTGGTAGAAAAGTAGCTAAATCCCCAAGAGGAGAAGACTTGTTCTGTTACATTTGCACTATTCTACCATGTGCCTTTGCCACCAATAGCATGGCATAAATGATTAATGCAAGCGTCACTATGGCAATATGCATTGCACAAGTAGCGTAATGTGCGTTACCATAGTAATGGTCTCATTAATCATGTACTGTGGGTCCAGCTGATAGCGTAACTCGTGGTACACTGCTGGCAGTAGTAATGGTAATATTGCCATGCACTACCTATGCTCGGTAATATTATAGGCTGTTAGTGCATCAGCCCCAATATGTGGTATAAGTTGTAGCACACACTCAAAGGAATTTGGAACAATTAAGGTAGCATCATAAAAATGAGAATATTCCGATAGGAATTTATACCAAATAAAGCTTGTGTTTTATAAATGCTTACAAAGGTTATAAATCAAGTTAAATGGAGAAATACACCTGTAAAAGTCTCTGGCACACAATATGCTATGGTCTTGCTCACTATAGAAAGGAATGGTAAATGAAATGCAAATACTTTCAAGTTGATGCAGCATGATGCAAATGTATGCAACTTGAAAATGTATCAATCAAATCCTGCTGAGGTATAACTCAATTGGTCCATTTTCAAGCTACATACATTTGCTTACAAAATATGCATAATCCTGCATCAGCTCAAAATTATTTGCACTTCATTAACCATACCTAACTATAGATCACTTATTATGCCAGGGCACACAGTCAATGTAATAACTACCATCTTATGTCAAACCTTATACCACTCTAGGATATACTTCATTAGGGATGAGCAAAATCATTGCTTGCAGGGTCGCAACATTTTTGTCAACTGGTTGGAGTGTGAGAATCTCGCAAACCGGTTTTGCAAGACTGGTATTATACATCTGACAGTAATTAACGGAAAAATTAGGACCAAATGAGTGAAGTTGATGTTGAGACATAAAAATGTCAAGGTTAAAAGAAGCAGTATCAATTGGCTGCTTCCTGGCATCATCACAAAATACATTACAGAGTAAAAACATACATTTTTATCACACTTTATGAGTGGTGAACTTTACACTTGCAAACTTGGCGATTTTGTAAGAATCTTGGTAAGCGAAAAGGGGTGAGTCACTGCTATGGCAAACTCCTAATACATTTTGCTCAATCATCCCTACTCTCAGATCACAGTCATTATCTACAAAATATAGATTGTAAAATTACAGGTTTTGCGTGTAGACTGCCACAACAAACAAATCAATCTTCAGCAGCACTTTTAGTGTTGGTTAGAGACTTCAGCTTCAATGTTACGGCCTAAGCACCACAATGCATTAATTAGATCTCAATCAACAGTGCTTAGCAAATTAGTAAACATGCCACCACATTAAGCCATTCACCAGAAAAGCCACACTGACCAGAAAAGCCACACTGACAGGGTTAATGGCTCCTGAAGACCACAGTTTGACAGTTGACTGCACTAATTAAAACCAGTCCTCAGCCTGTGGTTTCTGTATAAAGGGTCACCCATCCATTAGTATAACTGCAAGTGTTCTGAAATGGTTTCTGCTGCCATTACCAACATTGCTGGTCCAGCAATCCTCGTCCTCTGTGTTTTCTAACACATCCATCTTCCTCTCTGCTGTTATCCACTTCCTTGTATCAGATGACCTTGTCCACCAATCGAAATTGTGAGGAAAAAAACAAGAGAGATAGGCACCAACACACTTTCACTATCTTGTAACAACACCCACCTACACACAACCCTTTTAACAACCCACAACTACCTTCTAGCAAATCAAATTAGAAATAAATGTTATATTCACCTTCTTTGGTTTTCATTTTCTGCCTCATGGAATCGAAATCTGCATAGAATTTCCAAGTGATATCTTTCCAGAGATGGCGTAGGCAGGCAGCATTTTTGTAATTCGGATGGGCTTTATGTTACATTTCTGGGAGCTACCCTAATTATTAGGTTCTCCAAATTAAAATGCTGTTTGGTAGATATTTTTTAACGAAGCTGACTGCCTTGCTTCAAAAATGCTACCTGCAGTGGTGCTCTCTTCTCTCTCCTCTTCCTGACTGGCATCCAAGATGAAGTGGAACAGGATGTTCTCAACCGGAACTTCATCACCAGGGTTCTGTTAAAGTGGAAACAATACAGACTCCTCAGAATAGACTTTTATTTGTCTGATTTGATGGATTTGGTTTTGCTTTGTGTAAAAATATGTGCAGAGCATTTTATGCAGAAGGCAAAACAAATGAAAAAAACATGAACTGGCCGAAAAAAACCTGTGTGTTTTGAGTCTGCTTTCTGGGTTCACCTAAACGCAAAGCAGCAAACATGGCCTTATTCAACTGACTTTCTCCTGAGCCTTCTCTGAGATGATATTCTCACACCTTATTAATAAAATGCTCATTAAACCACCAGTAAGCAAAAAAATACTCAGAATAATTTTAGCAGTACTTACCTCCTACTTGTTGGCACTTTTTCAATTAAATAGAGCTGAAAAGTTATTTTAAACAGAAGATGAAAAATTATCTCCTAGGTGATATTTTTACACCTTGTAATAAAATGCCTTTAAACCACCAGCAAGCAAGAAAATACGCATAATAATTCTGATAGTATTTTTTCACCAACATTTGAGTACTTTTTCAATTGTAAAAATGCTTAAAAGTTAATTTAAAGAGAAGATAAAAATTATCTCCTTGGAGATGACTGGAGAAAACATTAATTGCATATGCGCCCATGTTTCAATGGATCAGAGGCATTCTAGCACCATAGAGAGACTAAGGTAGACCTTCATGAAATTACACAGGTGGTTTAAATATTTTGGCTGGTGTAAATACACATACAAATACACAAATATGGAATTGCTATAAAGAGACAGTTCCACATTTTGCTGAAGCCATTCAACTATGATAACAAAAAAACAGTAACATTAACAACAGTATTGCACATGTTTGAGAAAAGGCTGCAGTTCCAATGCCTGTCACAAAGAAGTAATGGGCTATTCATCCCTGGCCTGCCAAGTGGCTGACATTATCAACCCGGGTAGCTTGTTGGTCTTCAGTTGGAGCAGGATGATGGATCAGACACTGCTTCTGTCAATGTAAGCAAGTTTTAGTTGAGGACTAATGGGAGATGGATGGAAACTCCTGAAGCCTGGAATACGATAAGAGACTAGAATTAGAAGAAAGACATGATAAGTGAGACACTGAAAGCACTAATGTGGGGTAGCGGGGTAGGAGTGAGGGTGAGAAACAAGTGCTTGTTTCTACAGATTCCATCACAGTTCTTGTTCATGCTACTTACAATGATATTTATCAAGAGGTAGTAATTATAGTGAACATTAAAATAAAACAACAAAAGACAAAACATAATCTTTAAATTTAAATAGTTATTTAAAAAATAAATCCTCAAGTCTCTTTAAACTTCTGCTCATTTCCATACAATTCATTTTGCTTAGAATTAACAATCCCTAGTGTTCAGTAGGCTAGATACTTTCTATTTTATATGGATTAGTCTTGCTCAAAAATGACATGTTGAAGGCAAAAAAAAAAAAAACTCGGTTCACAGGAATGTTGACTTCAACATGGACAGTATAAAATCCAAAAACCTTTTATGACCTGTAATTTCTTCATTATATCATCAAATCACTATGCAAGAAACGTTATACAAGGTTCCTGCTCTCTGACCCTCGTTGCTGCATGCACAGGTGAATGGAGAAGGTTGAAGGAATGCCCCAGATGCTTTAGCTGAGATCATTTAACAATCTCCTTGTGAAGAGGGTTTTGCCCAGGTGTCTCCTGCCATTCTGACATTTTTATTAACACCCCAGTACCAAAGAGTGTTAAGTGTTAGCTAAAGTGTGGACAGTTGCAATTCATGTCAGGAATACTGGGCACAAATAACATAACCACTATTCTGAACATTAAAAAATAATGTAGTTGGGCTACAGTATATATTTTTTCTATTAGTATTATTTTAATGCATAGGTATCACTGTCACAATGCAACCAGTGCCTTCAGCCAGGATATCCAAGATGGAGGAGTGAGTTTCTTTCAGCCCCCAGCAGTCTATCAGGTTCCTTGCTATAGTTCTGATGGCCTCCAGGGTGTCAATGTCCCCTCCACAAGATGCAGCCAAGTGTTGTGTGCGTGAGAAGTTTAAGTCTTTGTGAACTGAGCAAGTGCAGAATGCTCCTGGCCATGGGAGCAAAATCGAGAGAGGTGCATAGACAGGTCCACAGTAACCATGCCCACAGCTATGTTCGGAATTTTTGTGAGGGGACAGTGACACTCTGGAGGGCATAGTAGACTACAGCAAGGGACCTGATAGACTGCTGGGGGTTGGAAGGAGCCCCAGGTAAGTAAATCTAATCTTCCCCCACCCCGCCTCACAAATCGTTTAACATATGCTATGGGGAATACTTAACTACATTATTACAAACAACAAGAATTTACTGATGTATTAACTGAAGACCCCTCCTTTCCCCCAGGAATATCAAGCAAATTAATTTAACAGAGTTTACAAGAGGGTAAAATTTAACTTTTACTGAGCTAAATTAAAAAGACACTTCTACAAAAAGTAAATGCCTGATACACGTTTCACTGTCAAACAAGTACTTCATCAGAGGCACAATCTTGAAAGTTCCCTGTTAATGCTGTTTGATTTACATACATTTTAGTTATACTCACTGACTTTTTATGGAACTGTAATTTTTAACCTGTTTGAATAAAAGTTACATTTTATACTCCTGTAAAAGCCCATTAGATCTCTTTAGCTTGGTATGTACATTGTTACTAAGCAATGGTAAGTACAGCACTTGGCATTGAACTGGTATTTTCTGAATATTTCTGAAACGGTGATATATAATAACACTGTTACAGATTTGTGTTCACATTTCAAGTGGAGGACAAAGGGGAAAATAAAATCACAACTGGTATAAAGTCTGTCTCTGCATGTGGCATTCATGATCGCATAAAATAATTCTATAAAAGAATGTTACAGAGGAAAAAAAAAATCAGTAGCCTTTCCTCTACAAGACCTTACTTTGGAACAAAGCCAAGTGCTGTAGAAATGCAGTTCTATTAATATATAATCATGTGGTCTATTTCTGTAGCACTCTGCATACAGTCACGATAGAAGTACTTTGGAGCCAGAATGGTGCAACAATGTAAAACTAACGTTCCTCACAGTAAAATTGCAACAAAATTGGGAATTAAATAATCTGTTGTATATTATACATCATTACAAGATTTACAGAATCCAGATAATTTATTTCATTTAAGGATACTCGAGGTGACATGTGACATGATGAGATAGACATGGGTATGAGCACAAATATCTATGCTGTGTTCATTTTTTTCTTTCTCTGCCTGAAAGAGTTAAATATCAGGTATGTAAGTGGCTGACTTAGTCCTGACTCAGACAGAAAGTGACTATAGTGTGACTCTCACTAATAAGAAATTCCAAATATAAAACACTTTCCTAGCAGAAAATGCATTCTGAGAGCAGGAAAGAGATAAAAAAAAAAAAAAGGTCAATAGTTCAAAGATTTTAGCTCTGGCATACTTCAATGAATGTGTCATTGAGCAAAAACAATAAAACAGTTAAAACTTAAAAAGTAGATTTAAACATAAAATAAAACAGTGGAATATCTTAAAAAGTCATTTTTAGGAAAAGGAAGATGGATACAATCGTGTATTTCATTAGTTTATTCTCGCCTCGGGTGTCCTTTAGGCTGCTTCCATACAGGGACGTTACAGGCGCACGTTAGTGCAGCCTGTAACGCTCCCCAACTCACAGCAATACAAAGTCAATGGGGCTGTTCACACTGCCCACGTTACATGTAACACTGCACGTTCTTCAGAACGTGCAGCATACTATAGCGTTCTAGCGGCTTAAGCCGCGTTAGACTGTTTGCACATGCTCAGTGTTGGGGCGGAGAGGAGGCGGGGAGAGGCCGCTACGTAGCCGCGCACATGGCTACTCAATATGCACTGCACTGGTGGCCGCTGAATGGCTGGCGGTACCATGTGATGCGGAGTGTTTCACTCCGCATCACGTGGTCCCGCAGGCCAATCAGCGCCACTCTCACTGCCCTAGTGCGGAAAGAGCCGCTTAACGCGGCTCACCAGTGGTGCTCAAATACCCCTTTTAAAAATTCGAATTTGGTCGAATTCGAATAGTAAATTATTCGAGGTCAGTCGAATATTCGAGTCGAATATTTTTTACTATTCGATTCGACCTCGGACTTCGAGCTCACTATTCGAGTCGGTATTCGAGCTCACTATTCGAGCTGACTATTCGAATTGGCCCAAAATAGCTTCCAACACTTGTTTTGAGGGTGAATGATGCAAGAAACATCTTTTTTTCCAAGTAACAACAGCAAGTGATTATGTGGGGATGTTCCTTTAAAAAAAAATGTGGAAAGAGAAGTTGTGTCCTTAATTTGGTTCAGTAGTGTAGTGTTACTGTATATACTTGTTCTTCTTCTTCTTTATCTTTCTTAATCTTCTTCTAGATCTTCTTCTTCTTCTTCTTCTTCTTCTTCATCATCTTCTTCTTCTTCTTCATCTTCATCTTCTTCATCTTCTTCTTCATCTTCTTCTTCTTCTTCTTCATCTTCTTCTTCTTCTTCATCTTCTTCATCTTCTTCATCTTCATCTTCTTCATCTTCATCTTCTTCATCTTCATCTTCTTCTTCATCTTCTTCATCTTCTTCATCTTCTTCATCTTCTTCTTCTTCTTCTTCATCTTCTTCTTCTTCTTCTTCATCTTCTTCATCTTCTTCTTCTTCTTCTTCATCTTCTTCATCATCTTCTTCTTCTTCTTCATCTTCATCTTCTTCATCTTCTTCTTCATCTTCTTCATCTTCTTCTTCATCTTCTTCTTCTTCATCTTCTTCTTCTTCATCTTCTTCTTCTTCTTCTTCATCTTCTTCATCATCTTCTTCTTCTTCTTCATCTTCATCTTCTTCATCTTCTTCTTCATCTTCTTCTTCTTCATCTTCTTCTTCTTCTTCATCTTCATCTTCTTCATCTTCATCTTCTTCTTCTTCATCTTCTTCTTCATCTTCTTCTTCATCTTCTCCTTCTCCTTCTTTTTCAATATCGTCTTCTTCTTCTTCTTCACGTATTTCTCTTTTCAAATTTTTTTTTAAAGAAATGCAGCTATTTTTGAGCGTAACAAATAGCTGGTGGGCGCACGCATGTTGGAAGCGCCATTGTATGTGCTCCCTGGCAGTGGAAACACAAAGACAGCAGGAGGTAAATTCAGCAGCAGGAGGAGGAGGATGAGTGTGTGGCAGCAGGCAGTCAATGAGGCAGGCAGCTCGCCGTGACATAATAGCCCTGGTACCTAGCGGTGATACCAGGGCTGTAAATAAACACAACAGGAGGTCCCAGACAGCGGTCGTGCAGCCCACATTGTGTCCAATACACAACTGGGACAACACAGTTTTCAACCCGGGCACCTCAGAAAAATTAAACCTTTTTTTTTTTTTATTGGTTTTTTTTGGTTTTGGTTTTACAACCAATATAGCTATTGTTTTGACGTAATAGCTGGTGGCAGAGTGGCAGCAGAAGGTAATTCTGTGTACCCTGGCAGTGGGAAACACAGACAGACAGCAGCAGCAGGAGGAATGGAGGAGCAGTGTGAGCAGCTATTGTTGTGACGTAATAGCTGGTGGCAGAGTGGCAGCAGACGGTAATTCTGTGTACCCTGGCAGTGGGAAACACAGACAGACAGCAGCAGCAGGAGGAATGGAGGAGCAGTGTGAGTGTGGCAGCAGGTAGGCAGCGTGACATAATAGCCCTGGTACCTAGCGGTGATACCAGGGCTGTAAATAAACACAACAGGAGGTCCCAGACAGCGGTCGTGCAGCCCACATTGTGTCCAATACACAACTGGGACAACACAGTTTTCAACCCGGGCACCTCAGAAAAATTAAACCTTTTTTTTTTTTTATTGGTTTTTTTTGGTTTTGGTTTTACAACCAATATAGCTATTGTTTTGACGTAATAGCTGGTGGCAGAGTGGCAGCAGAAGGTAATTCTGTGTACCCTGGCAGTGGGAAACACAGACAGACAGCAGCAGCAGGAGGAATGGAGGAGCAGTGTGAGCAGCTATTGTTGTGACGTAATAGCTGGTGGCAGAGTGGCAGCAGACGGTAATTCTGTGTACCCTGGCAGTGGGAAACACAGACAGACAGCAGCAGCAGGAGGAATGGAGGAGCAGTGTGAGTGTGGCAGCAGGTAGGCAGCGTGACATAATAGCCCTGGTACCTAGCGGTGATACCAGGGCTGTAAATAAACACAACAGGAGGTCCCAGACAGCGGTCGTGCAGCCCACATTGTGTCCAATACACAACTGGGACAACACAGTTTTCAACCCGGGCACCTCAGAAAAATTAAACCTTTTTTTTTTTTTATTGGTTTTTTTTGGTTTTGGTTTTACAACCAATATAGCTATTGTTTTGACGTAATAGCTGGTGGCAGAGTGGCAGCAGAAGGTAATTCTGTGTACCCTGGCAGTGGGAAACACAGACAGACAGCAGCAGCAGGAGGAATGGAGGAGCAGTGTGAGCAGCTATTGTTGTGACGTAATAGCTGGTGGCAGAGTGGCAGCAGACGGTAATTCTGTGTACCCTGGCAGTGGGAAACACAGACAGACAGCAGCAGCAGGAGGAATGGAGGAGCAGTGTGAGTGTGGCAGCAGGTAGGCAGCGTGACATAATAGCCCTGGTACCTAGCGGTGATACCAGGGCTGTAAATAAACACAACAGGAGGTCCCAGACAGCGGTCGTGCAGCCCACATTGTGTCCAATACACAACTGGGACAACACAGTTTTCAACCCGGGCACCTCAGAAAAATTAAACCTTTTTTTTTTTTTATTGGTTTTTTTTGGTTTTGGTTTTACAACCAATATAGCTATTGTTTTGACGTAATAGCTGGTGGCAGAGTGGCAGCAGAAGGTAATTCTGTGTACCCTGGCAGTGGGAAACACAGACAGACAGCAGAAGGGCAGTACACAGCAGCAGCCCACTGTAGGTGTGAAATGTGTGGCTGCAGGCGACGTAATAGTCAAAGTGAACCAGGCTGGCTTAGTGAGCAGGAGCCAGGAGGTGGTAAAGGGTGGTAAGGCACATTAACGATGGTACTAAGTTCCGGCAGCCAGTTCATGTCCCCCTCTCGCCGACAACAGGGGCCAGGAACTCGCCTTCCACCCACGCCTGGTTCATCTTGAGAAACGTCAGTCTGTCCACAGACTTGTGAGACAGACGTGAGCGTTTCTCGGTGACCACGCCACCAGCTGCACTGAAGCAGCGCTCGGACAGCACGCTGGAAGGGGGGCAGGACAGCACTTCCAGGGCGTACTGCGCCAGCTCGCTCCAGATCTCCATGCGCTTGACCCAATACTCCATGGGATCAACAGGGGCATCGCTGTCAAGCCCGCTGTAGGACCCCATGTAGTCAGCCACCATGCGGGTCAGGCGCTGGCTGTGACCGGAGGAGGATGCTGCTGCATGCATCTCCTCTCTAGTCACTGCTGCCGGAGCCTCTACAGTCCTGTAGAGCTCGTGGCTGAGAGACAGCAGGTCTGTGGGGCGCTTGCTGCTGCTGGATGCAGGCACCTGCTGCTGCCTCTGTGCTGGCTGCTGGACAGTGGGGGTGGAAGGCTGGGGGAAGGCTTCCTCCAAGCGCTCAACAAGGGCCTGCTGCAAGCTCCTTATTTGTTGCGCTGGGTCTCCTCCTGCAGGCGGCAGGAACTGGCTCAACTTCCCCTTGAGGCGTGGGTCCAACATCATGCTGATCCAGATGTCCTCCCTCTGCTTCATCTGGATCACCCTGGGGTCCCTGCGCAGGCACGTCAGCATGTGCGCTGCCATTGGGAAGAGGCGGGCCACGTCTGCTGGCACATCGACGTCAGTGCTGTCCTCCTCATCCTCCTCCTCTGCTGCCTCATCCTCTCTCCACCCCCGCACCAACTCAGCTGCACTGCGCTGATCCCCCTCATCAGCAGCCAGGTCAGGGACCTCCACCAAGTCCTCCTCCTCCTCCCCCTCAGAGGTGGACTGTGCAGCTGCTTGCCGCTCCTGCTGGTCCAAGGCTGCCGCTCCCTGTGCCAGCAAAGCATCGAGTGCCCTGTTCAGCAGAGAAACCAGGGGCACCCACTCGCAGACCATAGCATGGTCCCTGCTCACCATGTTTGTGGCCTGCAGGAAGGGAGCCAGCACTAAGCACACCTGCTGCATGTGCCTCCAGTCATCATCGGGGACGATGGACGGGATGTTGCTGGTCTTGTCCCTTCTCTGAGCTGCGGAAACAGTGGCCAGGGCAAGGTAGTGGTTGACAGCGTGCTTCTGTTCAACCAGACGCTCCAACATCGCCAGGGTGGAGTTCCAGCGAGTCGGAACGTCAATGATCAGCCGATGGCGTGGCAGATCCAGCTCCTTTTGCACGTCTTCCAGGCTCGCACAGGCTGCAGCCGAGCGCCGGAAGTGACGCACAACGTTCCTTGCCGTTTCCAGCAGCTCGTCCATCCCCTGGTAGGTGCGCAGGAACTTCTGCACCACCAGGTTCAGCACGTGGGCAAGACAGGGGATGTGGGTCAGGTTTCCCCTGTCTATGGCAGCAACCAGATTGGCCCCATTGTCGGACACCACCTCTCCGACTCTGAGGCCTCTGGGGGTCAGCCAAATCCGCTCCTGCTCCTGGAGTTTGGCCAACACGTGGGCTGCCGTCAGCTTGGTCTTGCCAAGGCTGACCAAGTGCAGCAGCGCTTGGCAGTGGCGGGCCTTCACACTGCTGCTGAGGCGGGGGGTTTGGCCAGGTGTGGCGGAGGATGGCAGAGGATCGGAGGAACCCGCTGCAGTTCCCCTGACCCTGCGGGGTGGCACCACCCACTGTGTTGCTGCTGCTGCTGTGCCCGCTGCTGCTCTCCCATCCTCACCCCCTTCCACCAAGCTGACCCAGTGGACAGTGAAGGACAGGTAGCGGCCTGTCCCGAAGCGGCTGCTCCAGGAGTCCATGGTGACGTGGACCCTTTCACCAACCGCGTGCTCCAGCCCTCGCTCCACATTGGCCATCACAAAGCGGTGCAGTGCAGGAATGGCCTTGCGGGCGAAGAAGTGTCTGCTGGGGAGCTGCCAGTCTGGGGCTGCACAAGCAAGCAGCGCCCGCATGTCGCTCCCCTCCTGCACGAGCGTGTACGGCAGGAGTTGGGAGCACATGGCCCGTGCCAGCAAGCCGTTCAGCTGCCGCACGCGACGGCTGCTGGGAGGCAGAGCCCTAACCACCCCCTGGAAGGACTCGCTCAAAAGGCTCTGGCGTGCCTTTTTGCTGGCACGGGAATCAGCAGACGGAGCAGAGGAGGCCACTGAGGACTGGCTGCCAGAACAGGCCTCAGTGTCGGCGGCAGGAGTTGCAGAGGGGGGAGGAGCAGGGCGTTTCCGCACTCCTGCTGGTGCTGCTGGAGGAGCAGGAGGGCGGGTGGCTGCTGTTGCTGCTGCTGCTGCTGAAGGCTGTGCAGTGATGGGATTGGTGCCACTGCCAGCACCAGATGCCTTCAGCCTCTGGAACTCCTCATGCTGGTGGAAGTGTTTCGCAGAAAGGTGGTTGATCAGCGAGCTGGTGCTGAACTTCAAGGGGTCTGCACCTCTGCTCAACTTCCGCTGACAGTGGTTGCAAGTGGCGTACTTGCTGTACACTGTGGGCATGGTGAAAAACCGCCAGATTGGTGACAAAAACATCCCCCTACGGCATGGAAGCGCTGCTGCCTGTTTCCCTGTGGTGGTTGGGGGGGGGGGGGGGTCTTGGGTGCGGCTGGTGGTGGTACTGGCTGATGCTGCTGCTGCTGCTGCTGAGCCTGAGACACCAGCAGGCTGTGGGACGCTGCCAATGCTTGCAATGATGCGCCTCCTTGCAAGGCCCACAACCGCATCCTCCTCCTCCTCCTCAGAGCTGCTGAGGACGACATCCTCTGGATGTGTTGGCACCCAGTCTCTGTCTGTCACCGGGTCATCATCATCATGCCCCTCCTGAAACATGTCCTGCTCTGATGATGACCCCCCAAACTCCTCTGCTGATGCATGGATGGGACGCTTGACTGTCGCCACAGTCTTGCTGTCCAATCCCTCCTCCCCCAAAGTGCCCATCAGCATCTCCTCCTCCAAATCGCCAACAACAGCATTCAATTGACTCATCATGCCTGGGGTCAAAAGAGTGCTGAGTGACAGGTCGGCGACTGACGGTGAACTGGCCTCCTCCCCAGGCCCTGCTGGGCGGCTGCTGCGAACAGGGGTGGTGGTGGTGAGGGTGGAGGCCTCGGATGCAGAGCTGATGGCGGGCTGCTCATCCTCCGTCATGAGTTGCACCACAGTGTCTGCATCCTTTTCCTCAATGGGACGTTTCCGACCCGGCTGGAGGAAAATGGGAGCAGGTGCTACACGCTGCTGCTGCTGTGTCTCTGCAGCGTGAGTTGCAGATGCTCCTCCTGGGCGGCGCCCAAGGCGTCCACGGCCAGTGGCTATGGGAGGAATGTTAGCCACTGACGCTGCTGCTGCTGCTGCGGAACTGTGCATGGTGGCGCGCCCGCGGCCGCGGCTTGCCACAATGCTGCTCCCTCTCTTCCTGATTCCCTTGCTGCCCTTCCCCTTGCCCAAACCGCGCTGGCTGCCACTTCCAGACATCTTCAATGTTTTGGGCGTATAGACAAAAGTTTTGTAAAAGGGCGGGTGAAAAGTGGGGTACTTTAATGGAGTGGGTTGGTTGGTGAGGTGACTGAGTGAGTGTCCCCTAGTACAGTAAGTAAGTATTAACAGTCAGGAAGTACAACTAGCAGTTACAATAATCAGTAGTAGTAATCACAAGTAAATTTAGTGTGTGTACACTCAGACAGTGAGTGCACGCACGCAGGAGCTAGTAGCCTATGGACACAGTGACTGAGTGTCCTAGACTCCTAGTACGGTAAGAGTAAGTAAGTAGTAACAGTAAGTAGAACTAACTAATAACAATAATCAATCAGCGATCAGAAGGAAATGGAGTGTGGGTGGTGTGTGTGTACACTCAGACAGTGAGTGCACGCACGCAGGAGCTAGTAGCCTATGGACACAGTGACTGAGTGTCCTAGACTCCTAGTACAGTAAGAGTAAGTAAGTAGTAACAGTAAGTAGAACTAACTAATAACAATAATCAATCAGCGATCAGAAGGAAATGGAGTGTGGGTGGTGTGTGTACACTCAGACAGTGAGTGCACGCACGCAGGAGCTAGTAGCCTATGGACACAGTGACTGGGTGTCCTAGACTCCTAGTACAGTAAGAGTAAGTAAGTAGTAACAGTAAGTAGTAGAACTAACTAATAACAATAATCAATCAGCGATCAGAAGGAAATGGAGTGTGGGTGGTGTGTGTACACTCAGACAGTGAGTGCACGCACGCAGGAGCTAGTAGCCTATGGACACAGTGACTGAGTGTCCTAGACTCCTAGTACAGTAAGTAGTAACAGTAAGTAGTAGAACTAACTAATAACAATAATCAATCAGCGATCAGAAGGAAATGGAGTGTGGGTGGTGTGTGTACACTCAGACAGTGAGTGCACGCACGCAGGAGCTAGTAGCCTATGGACACAGTGACTGAGTGTCCTAGACTCCTAGTACAGTAAGTAGTAACAGTAAGTAGTAGAACTAACTAATAACAATAATCAATCAGCGATCAGAAGGAAATGGAGTGTGGGTGGTGTGTGTACACTCAGACAGTGAGTGCACGCACGCAGGAGCTAGTAGCCTATGGACACAGTGACTGAGTGTCCTAGACTCCTAGTACAGTAAGAGTAAGTAAGTAGTAACAGTAAGTAGAACTAACTAATAACAATAATCAATCAGCGATCAGAAGGAAATGGAGTGTGGGTGGTGTGTGTACACTCAGACAGTGAGTGCACGCACGCAGGAGCTAGTAGCCTATGGACACAGTGACTGGGTGTCCTAGACTCCTAGTACAGTAAGAGTAAGTAAGTAGTAACAGTAAGTAGTAGAACTAACTAATAACAATAATCAATCAGCGATCAGAAGGAAATGGAGTGTGGGTGGTGTGTGTACACTCAGACAGTGAGTGCACGCACGCAGGAGCTAGTAGCCTATGGACACAGTGACTGAGTGTCCTAGACTCCTAGTACAGTAAGTAGTAACAGTAAGTAGTAGAACTAACTAATAACAATAATCAATCAGCGATCAGAAGGAAATGGAGTGTGGGTGGTGTGTGTACACTCAGACAGTGAGTGCACGCACGCAGGAGCTAGTAGCCTATGGACACAGTGACTGAGTGTCCTAGACTCCTAGTACAGTAAGAGTAAGTAAGTAGTAACAGTAAGTAGAACTAACTAATAACAATAATCAATCAGCGATCAGAAGGAAATGGAGTGTGGGTGGTGTGTGTACACTCAGACAGTGAGTGCACGCACGCAGGAGCTAGTAGCCTATGGACACAGTGACTGGGTGTCCTAGACTCCTAGTACAGTAAGAGTAAGTAAGTAGTAACAGTAAGTAGTAGAACTAACTAATAACAATAATCAATCAGCGATCAGAAGGAAATGGAGTGTGGGTGGTGTGTGTACACTCAGACAGTGAGTGCACGCACGCAGGAGCTAGTAGCCTATGGACACAGTGACTGAGTGTCCTAGACTCCTAGTACAGTAAGTAGTAACAGTAAGTAGTAGAACTAACTAATAACAATAATCAATCAGCGATCAGAAGGAAATGGAGTGTGGGTGGTGTGTGTACACTCAGACAGTGAGTGCACGCACGCAGGAGCTAGTAGCCTATGGACACAGTGACTGAGTGTCCTAGACTCCTAGTACAGTAAGAGTAAGTAAGTAGTAACAGTAAGTAGAACTAACTAATAACAATAATCAATCAGCGATCAGAAGGAAATGGAGTGTGGGTGGTGTGTGTACACTCAGACAGTGAGTGCACGCACGCAGGAGCTAGTAGCCTATGGACACAGTGACTGGGTGTCCTAGACTCCTAGTACAGTAAGAGTAAGTAAGTAGTAACAGTAAGTAGTAGAACTAACTAATAACAATAATCAATCAGCGATCAGAAGGAAATGGAGTGTGGGTGGTGTGTGTACACTCAGACAGTGAGTGCACGCACGCAGGAGCTAGTAGCCTATGGACACAGTGACTGAGTGTCCTAGACTCCTAGTACAGTAAGTAGTAACAGTAAGTAGTAGAACTAACTAATAACAATAATCAATCAGCGATCAGAAGGAAATGGAGTGTGGGTGGTGTGTGTACACTCAGACAGTGAGTGCACGCACGCAGGAGCTAGTAGCCTATGGACACAGTGACTGAGTGTCCTAGACTCCTAGTACAGTAAGAGTAAGTAAGTAGTAACAGTAAGTAGAACTAACTAATAACAATAATCAATCAGCGATCAGAAGGAAATGGAGTGTGGGTGTGTGTACACTCAGACAGTGAGTGCACGCACGCAGGAGCTAGTAGCCTATGAACACAGTGACTGAGTGTCCTAGACTCCTAGTACAGTAAGAGTAAGTAGTAACAGTAAGTAGAACTAACTAATTACAATAATCAATCAGCGATCAGAAGGAAATAGAGTGTGTGTTGTGTGTGTACACTCAGACAGTGAGTGCGCACACGCAGGAGCTAGTAGCCTATATGAACAGTGACAGTGAGTGTCCCTACGGGTACAGTAAGAGTAAGTAGTAAGTAAGTACAACTAACAATAATCAATCAGTAATCAGAAGGAAATAGAGTGTGTGTACACACAGACAGTGAGTGAGTGCACACACGCAGGAGCTAGCTAGTAGCCTATAAACAGTGACAGTCAGTGAGTGTCCTACTCCTAGTACAGTATAACTACAATACTATTAGTAAAGGACAGCAGAAATACTGGTATAGATGATGAGAGAAATAAACAGAGGACAGCTGCCCACAGAGGCAAGGCCCCCCTGAGGCCTAAACCTGTAAGCTTGCAGCAGCTGCCTGTCTCTAATGTAACACACAAGCTACTAACTAAAATACAATGTCTATCTAAATAACAACAATACAGGTGTATATGGCAGGTGTAGGTGAGCAAAAACGCTAGGTAAATGAACACAATAGAGCACTTGCTAAGCCAAAGCACAAAGGAGCAGATCTCTCTCTGTACAAGTCTCAGGCAAGCATGGAAAACCCGAACATGGCGGCCGCTATTTATAGGGTAGGGGCTGGCCAGGGTCCCCCTCTGTGATTGGCTGCCGTCAGAGGGCCTGGGAGCCCTCTGATTGGCTCTAAGCACATCAATCTGGGCTATGACGCTATTCGAGCTCGGTACCGAGCTCGAATAGCGCCGGTTTGCTCGAATAGCTCGAATAGTGAATGGGCTATTCGAGTGTTCTCGAATAGCCCATTCGAATAGCTACAGCTATTCGGAGCTCGAATACCGAGCTCGAATAGCTGAAAAAGAGCTCGAATATTCGAGCTACTCGAATATTCGAGCTCTGCTGAGCACCACTACGGCTCACTCAACGTCCTCTACCAACACCGGCAGGCATTGCATTAGGGGACGTTATGCGACCATAACGTCCACTATAACGCAATGTCTCGGTGTGTAACTAGCCTTAAGGGATGAGGTTTAGGGCTACTATTAGATGGCTGTAGTCTTTTGACTCTCAGGCAGCATTGCATTAAAAGCAGACACAATTTTGTAGGTCAGATAGATAGGAGGAAGAATTGTGTACAGCTTGGAAGCAGTGTGAAATAAACTTACCTTGGTAGAGTAAGGAGAGGAAGGATTAGTCAATTCATTGAATGCTAAAGGATGAAGCGTTTCACGGACCTTACGCTCTTCTTCAGGCTGCAAAATACAGTGTCTGTAACTGGAGCACCTCAGACTTGGAGCAAAGGGATAATCAACACATGGGATCATGAAGTCTTCTGAAAACCATTGTCTGTGTACAGTTTGTCACTGCATCTGCTAATGTAACTTAAATCCTATGTTACAGAGAACAGAACACATATAAACATGATTAAGGAAAAACTGCAGCGTACTCACTCACCGAAGATGGACTGCTGCAAAATGGAAAACTGGCGATTCAAAAATTGGTATTTTTCTGGAAATAGTTTGTGGCACACTCTTTGGGCTAAAGAGGAATAGGGCTGTGTAGCTTGCTGTCAGCACTCTGTTTAAAAGCCATCATCTATAATAGTAGAAGGCAGTATTCGCCTTAAATATAGTATTATATGGTTGGCAAATCATCATATTCTATTTTTAGTCATATAGCAATTTCAGAACAAAAGTGGAATTTCCCTTTAAATGCATACATTTTGCTGTATCATTTCTCTGTGTGGCTAGCTCAGTATAGTATTGGCAGCTTGTCCCATCAACATAAATGGGCTTTAAATCACCTATTTACCCATAATAGAATCCAATGTATAAATGTGCATGCCATGTAAAAAAAAAATCACACATTTTACAGCAATATGCAATGTAAAAGAGCCCTAGATATATCAATACATTCCTGCAAAGCACTAGAATTACTTCTTATCAGCCACCAATCAGATTTAATGACCTAAACGTTTGCATCTTTCTGCTGATTGTGGGGCAATAAAATCTTATGAAGAATGGTTTTGTGTTTGTGTAGAAGGCTTTTGCGCTTGGCTTTTGACATGTATATTTGAAGCACTTTTGAATGATCTTGAGATTAATATTTGAGTTTTGAAATGGATCTTATGAAGCTGTATTACCTGGAGTTTATAGTTGCTTTTTTTCTATGCATTGCTTTGCATTTCTGTTAAACCAGTTTCACACATTTTTTCCTTGCGCTGCGATAAAATCAGCACTCATTGTAAATGCATAGCAGACGCATCACAAATGTGTCACAAACATCAAAAATATGGCATAATCTCATCATAAATGCATCATAAAAGCAATTGATTTTTTTTCCTGAAATGTATCCAGCTGTTCTTGTTTCCTGAACTGAGAAAAGAAAGTTGATATTTTTATAAAAGGTAAATCTTCACAAATCAGAAGAACCATGTCGATTAACCTTTTATTTGTTGGTGTACATATATGCATTATGCATACTTGATCTATACAGCTAATAGATAGCCACTAAAAAACTATACAGAAAGCAGAAACACTATATGTTAAGCAACAGTATTGGTAAAGAGTATGAGACTTTTGTCAACATATGTATATAACTTATCAGTGCCTCACAAGTAATTTTTAAAATAAAAGTTATTAAAATTGCTTTCCATGTCAGTCTGCAGCTATATATAATTTTAAAAACATGATGTATATTTGAACAATCTAAATTATGTTTCCTTGTAACTGTGGCTTAAAGGGGAACTTCAGCCTAAACAAACATATTGTCATCAAGTTACATTAGTAATGTTAATTAAAATAGATAGGTAATATAATCTCTTACCCTATTTTAAAAGAACAGGCAAATGTTTGTGATTTCATGGGGGCAGCCATCTTTTTCTTGGGGGCAGCCATCTTTTTGGTTTAAAGGAGGTGGCATGGAACATGAGACAGTTCCAACTGTCCTGTGTCCTGATCACCCCTCCCAGCTGCGCACGCTAGGCTCCAAATCTCAAATTCAAAATAAAAAAAATAAAACATTTGCGCCAAAACAGCAGAAGGAGAACAACAACATCACAAATCCCATCATGCTTTGCACAGCATCAGGGGAAACATGCCCAGGCAGTTTTCTTCTGTGCAGCTAAAAATGAGGCTTGGGTAAGAAAAACAAAGTTCTGATGCTGCAAAACTGTTAAAGAAAAACCAAGCCTTTTCAGTGCTGCTGAGTAGATTTTTAGTCTGGAGGTTCACTTTAAATGATTTAGTGTACTGTACTTAAAGTAAACATTAAATGTGAATTATACAGTGAAAGAGAGTAAGGGTGACACTTACTATGACTGTTCCATTTCTTTTACATCTAATACAGCAATTACTGATTTCTGTATTGAGAAACATTGGCAGCTCTGGAAGGCTATATACCATGGCTGGAACACTACTTCTCAACAGTGGGAATTCCAATTGGGTAAACTAGGCAAATTGCATAGTGCCCCAGAGTGGCTGTATGGGCCCTCCATTCCCCCTCCCCTTTTAAGACTATCTGGGGGGTTTGCACAACACCTTGTACCTCTAAATAGGGGGGCACCTAATACCACTATATTGGGGAGTGGGCTGGCATGGCACCTACTACTGCTATATTGGTGAATGGAGTGGCATTGCACTAAATGCCGCTATATGGAGGCCAGCACAGCACCTACTACCACTATAATGGGGACAGGATGGCACGACATCTAAAACCAATATGCTAGGGGGAGTCAGGGGGACCCCATGATAACTTTTCCCTAAGGCGCTATTTTATCTTGAATGGCACTACTACTTCTCACCTATATTAGGTCTCAGACAGTTGTCTTAAACTTAATGGACCCTGCTTAACTAATATAATGTGTGAAAGGGTCACTTTACAGTGTCACTATTATAAGCTTTTTTCACTCCTCTGTGGACAAGATGCCGCTCTGGGTTGTATAACTTATAAATGAATGAATTGTGCTTACAACAGACAAGAAAGTGTTCCACAAAAGGCAGGCACACATTCTGTTCTTCAGTGAAGCCATGGAATGATTGTTAGACACCTGTAATTATGTCTAGCCAAAATACATTATGTTAAATGAATTTAAAAAGGCCCAGCTGCCACAGTATCAATTCCCACAACAAGTTAGCCTTCCCTTGTAAAACTGCCATTTTAATGAGTTGCCAGTTGTGCTTTGTTGTCCTGTACATTCAGGCTTTGTATTTTTTTTTTGCACACTTTTACTACCATACCGTGCTGGCCTGTACAAATAAAAACAAGATTTCTAAAAACGAAAGCAAGCTCACTATCTGGACCAAATCTCCACATTAGCGCTAGATTTAGAATTTCAGAAAACCATTTTGGGAACATGAACCGAACCGACAAACATATCTTGCTATCACTGAGTCTATTTCCTATTATGGATGAGAAGCCATATAAACAAATCTGTCATGTCCTAGAAAAAAAAGAGTCACATTATAAAGAGTGACTCAACCATTGCAAAATCATACAAGACTATGTGCTGGGAATTGGTAATAGTCATATTATGCTGCATAACATTCCAGCAGTGCTGTTCCACTGGCTGCAGGCCTGGCGAATGCAGATTGATAAAAGGTTTTATTATCCCTTTAGCATATAAAAACCTGTTGCTCATAGACATGCTTATGCTTTTCCAATCTGTTGCTACACGTGTTTCATTTAGCGATTTGTGTGTAATTATTTTAAAAGAGTGAAGAAGGTTTCCAAACAGGTCATCATCTAAACTGGTTTCCATTTTGTGTTCAATAAGTGCAACCATTCCATAAAATATTTTGAATTGAAAAAGAAAAGTAAAAAAAAAATCAACGAAAGGATAATTGTGCGCAGAAACAGAGTAAATTGCATTCTGTACTAAAATGAAACAAATAATTAACCTTGCTACTGGCCAAATGAACATTCCCAAATCTTTTCAAATGGGCAGTTGGCTTAATGGACAGAGCTTTTAATACCATACACAAATACCTGTGTTAAAATAGCTAATTACAAGAGTTGGAGATAGTTAACCAGTTAACGTCCTGCTATGTTATGAGGTTAACTCAGTAAGCCTGTGGGACATACTTAGGTGTCAGTGGAGCCCTCACCACCACCATCAGGTAGGAAATCATTTGACATATGTTTTTACGCTATTAGAAGCCACTGGTAGCTGTGAGATAAAAAGCTTTTGTTTTATCCTGAAATGATACGTGTTTGTACAAAGTAGCAGTAAAACATATGTTGAATCAATTCATTTATTTAATATGCTTATAAATCGCTATAGTAAATAATCTCTTGTACTGATTATATGATGTGCACGGTATTGCATTTATTTATATACGATTATTTTAAATATGCTTTATTTATTTTTTAATGGCACTGTATTTTTGTCTTTTTATTATGTACATTCAGTGATGAGCAAAAAAATCTGACTACATGAAAATGTGTTATCTGATAGGAAGTGGGACCTATAAAGTTCCGTACTCATCACTCGATGCCTCTTCTGGCCAGTGGGTATGCCTGACGTCACGTGATTTAACACGTTGGGTATGAAGGAGACTTCAAGCGATTGCGGTACTTTGCATGGGAGCCGTCGGGGATCTTAAAGTACCCCTGAACCGCATGCGGTTTTTTAATAGCAGTGGTTATAACCGTGTTTTTATGCTGCAGGTGCTGTGATTGAGCCACAGCACAAACCTCACAATAATTTGCCTCCTGGTTCCCCCACTCTGCCGTTCTGTGATCTTCGACTTCTGACACAACATCGATGCAGTGAAGAGAAAGAGGCAGTTTGTCTCCTTCACGTCTCTATGATCTCCTCTCTGCCTGCTCTTTAGTTCTTGCTAGTGGGCGGCATAGTTACTGCCTGTCTCGCAGCTCTCACTATGCAACAGTAGAGCTGTGAAGCGTGACCGCAGGCAGAGCTGTGTATTTAGATACATTTTGAATCTAGTGTACGGAGCGGTACAAATATTGCTTGTGTGCGCCCTCTTGTGGCAATCATGAACATTACAGCCTGTCCACTGTTCTACAGAGACAATGTATTACAGAAGTTGGCGCTGACGCGGAAGTAATTATAAGGTCAGTGCTTTTACTGTGCACATGCAGAAATCGAGATATGTAATTACAGAAGAATGGGGGAGCTGGAGTGCCCGATATGATAGCGAGGGAAATCCTAATAAGGTAAGTAATTGTGTCATGTTTTTTCCCTGACAGGTTATTTTTTACGGATTCAGGTGTACTTTAAGGATCCGATCCGTCGTGATGGTCATTATCGCAGCGTGACAATAAGCGACGTTCCCATGGTCGTGCATCTGTACCCACATCGCGATATCGCAGAAACGACAGTTCAGAGCTCAAAAAATCGTCGGACGTTGAGAAAATCATCTGTAAAATCGCGACGTGGGTGCATAGCTTAAGGGCAAAGACTTTTCAGGTACTTATCAGACTGAAAAACTGCTGATTAACGTAGGGTCAAGTAAACAGCTGATGATTAATTAACAGTTCCTGGATGAGATTAACCCTAAGTAAATTCTGCTCCTTGTCAAGACAAAATTAACATATTAGTTAAATGTTACACTCCCAACTAGAAGTGTATGCTTGAAAAATGTCAGTGTGAGAAAAATACAATGCCAGTAAAAAATGAATATGACATATTTTAATTAAATATGCTGTATTCATACATGTATGAATGTGTATATGCTTACATAAAGTAAATAAATATATGTACTGTTTGAAGTACAATCTCAAATTATGATAGAGTATATGTATTCATACTCTTATTTAGTTGATTAGGCTCCATCTTTTCTGAAAGACCTGTGACTTTGCAATACCACTAAGCAAGCAAAAAGAAGACCAAGAAGCACTCCAAACTGCTCAGAGACAAAAAGGTGGAGAAGTATAGATGAGGACTGAATGACAAAAAATCCCAGTTTTTAAATACTGTATGCCAAATATCTTCTGGCAATTAGATACATTCCCCAAATAGACATTGTCTTATTTATTTTCATTATTATAAGTAGTTTTTCATTATTTTGTTCTTTAGAAAAGCTTAGTAGAAGAGAATGTGTAGCACTTCCTCTTAGTATTAGATAAGTATGACGTGCCAGGCCAAGATCCAGCAGCACTCCGGATCACACTGCATGAAATGGAGAGACAGCCGGCACCATCCAAGTCAATAATGCTCTTTTATTGAGATAAAAACATCTCAGCAGGTCACAGCGACGTTTCGAGGAAATCACCTCTTTATCAAGCTCATGCTGAGGACAAGTCACAAATGAACAATACAAGTTGGCGCTTATATATCAAACATGGAAATGCAGCAGCCAATCACATACACTTTACATAATGCCCAATCATAATAGTCCGTAAGTTGCCGGACCTGATGGGGAACTTAGAGGCTGCTGCCTCATAGGTACATTCAAATGGGGTCCCTCCCATCCCCCGACACCCACCTTGGTAAACCGCCGCTGCCCCTTCCGCCCGTCAATCACCACAATCTCCTCCCATCCATCCGCCCATGGCGGACCTGACAGGGGACTAAGTGGGATGGACGCCTGTGTGTCCGCGCTCATGCGCAGACACTCTGCATCCAGACGGGCGGATGGTGACGTAGGCGGCTAGGGAAGCCGCCATGCGTCACACGCTGGTAGGGCGGGGCAGCGGTGGCGACCAATAGGAGCGCTCAAAATTCAATGCATAGTGCAATACGTGTCCATGGCGTACACGGCGCATTAGCATATGTAAACAGTCATACTGTAAGGCACAGTGCACAATATATATGTAGCAAAAGAACATACATAGGGCCCTAAGATCCATATACATATAAGCACTATCGTAGAGTCACATGCTCTCCCTACTAAGTACATGCCCAGGGTGAAGAGAATGCAATAACGTTATATGAGCCCAATAAAAATGGTATGGACATATGGAGAAAGATCAACAGGGGAAAAAACAGGGGGGCATAAGGGAGGGGGAAGGGGGGGGGGAAGAAAAAGGAAAGAGTAATTCTAACCCAACAATACTAGATTGTAGAGACAATCAGATGCTAGCATTGGGAAGGACACAATGGAGCCTCATGAAAAAGCTTAAATAAAGGGTAATAAATCAAGTTCTCTATTGAGACCCCGAGGCTCCATTGTATCCAGCTTTTTTAATCCAGAATGCCTCCCTCCAAAGAAGTTTTTTAACTCGGTCACCCCCTCTCCTCAAGGGGGCCACCCGCTCTATGACCATAAATCTTAATTGACTAACATGATGTTTGACCTGTACAAAATGATATGGGACCGCCTGGTCCACCAAGCGTTCTCTGATTGCGTGT
Organism: Hyperolius riggenbachi; assembly: GCF_040937935.1. Lineage (NCBI taxonomy): Eukaryota > Metazoa > Chordata > Amphibia > Anura > Hyperoliidae > Hyperolius > Hyperolius riggenbachi. Next base: position 310,304,863 of record NC_090648.1, read on the forward strand.
TTATGTGATGATAGCCTTTTCTTAAGTTTCTGTGTGGTCTGGCCAACATACAATAGGCCACAAGGGCACTTTAAAGCATACACCACATAATCCGAATCACATGTATGCCATCCTCTAATCTTAAATTTGGTACCACGATGTGGATGCATCAATTCAGCTCCCTTAATAACTGAGCTGCAATGCACACAGTTGAGACATGGGTATGTCCCTTGCCTCTTTGTTAACTGTTATGCAGCAGTGTCTTGCCTAGTATCTGCATGTACCAAACGGTCTCGTAAAGTGGGTGGTCTCCTATATGAGACCAGGGGGGGATTTCTATAGTGCTCTACTTCAGGAAAGCTCTCGGACAATAAATGCCAGTGGCGTCTAATTATCTTGGCTATATTGTCACTCTGTGTGTTGTATCTTGTGACAAAGGGAATACGATTCTGCATAGATTGTCTAGGTCTCCGATTCCTACCATGTCCACCCACCCTTGTCCTGGCCCTCTCTAGAGTGTCTGTGGGATAACCCCTCAAAAGAAATTTTTGTTGCATCTCCTCCATCCTCCTCCCCCGCACCTCCTCATCCTCAACTATATGGCATATCCTCTGGAATTGGCTAATGGGGACCGACCTCCTAGTAGCCCCCGGATGGAAACTCCCGTAATGGAGAAGGGAGTTCACATCCGTGGGCTTAACATAGAGGTCGGTCACCAATCTATCACCCTGTCTAATGACCATTGTGTCCAAAAAACTAACCTGATCTGGTGAGCTATGTATGGTAAGTTTGATGTCTCCACATCTATTCATGAGTTCCCCCACAAACTGTTGCAGGGTCGAAAGCGGCCCCGCCCACACGCAAAACACATCATCTATATATCCGTACCAATGAATGGCATACTTTTGAAACAATAGGTTCGTGTAGACAAACATGTCTTCATACACGCCCATGAAAATGTTTGCGTAGGACGGAGCCACATTCGACCCCATGGTGGTGCCCCTCACCTGCATGTAGAAGGTATCATCAAATCGGAAATAATTATACCGCAACACAATGTTCAAGAGCTCACAAATGAACCCAATCTGCACCGGTGTATAATCTGATGCGGTCTCCAATAGATAGCGGACCGCCTCTACACCCCCATCATGTGGGATGGAGGTGTAGAGGCTCTCCACATCCAACGTAACCAAGAGGCAGGGCCCCTGCAATGGATCCATAGATCGAAGAATATTAAGAAACATCTGCGTATCACGCAAATAGGACTTAAGTGCTATCACAAACGGTCTCAACAATTGATCGAGGTATTTTGCTACTGGAGCAAATACAGAGTCTACCCCGGCTACAATCGGGTGGCCGGGGGGATTGTCCAATCGTTTGTGAATTTTGGGACAAAGATACAACACAGGGGTAATGGGATGTTCCTGCAAAAGAAAGTTAGCCAACTTCTCATCAATGACATTAGTTCTAACTGCTCCCAAAACCACCTCTGAGATCAAACCTTGAATATTGGGTAATGGATCTGTTTCCAACTCACGATACGTCGACACATCGGAAAGCTGCCGCAAGGCCTCTTCACGATATGTCGACGTATCCATAACAACCACTGCTCCACCCTTGTCTGCCGGCTTAATTGTTATGGCAGAATCCTCAGACAATTCTGTGAGTGCCAGTTGCTGTTCCCTTGTAATATTCCTATGGACCGAAAGGCCCATAAAATTTGGTCTCCTCAACAAAGAGTCTACTTCATTTGTTACTTTTTTAACAAAGAGATCAATTATCTGGCAAGAGGGGGGTTGGAAAGTACTCTTCGAACGCAACGTAGTATCTTTAAGTTGCAACTGGTCAGAGTTCACATCAACAGCAGGAGTCAAATCCAAAGTCCTTGGCATGGAGAAGTAGTATTTTAATTTTATAGATCGAAAAAAATCGCTGTAGTTCAACATCCACCTCAAGTGGGTCGGGAGCATACAGAGGTGCAAAAGACAATCCAAGATTGAGGGCAGAGAGTTGTGCAGAGGATAGCTGGCGGGAGGAGATGTTGACCACTATCATGTTCTGCGATATGGTTGGTGTCGTCGGGGCCGAAGCCTCTCCCTTATTCCTCCTTCTCCTATATCCGCCCCTGCGTTTCCTTCTTGGCCTGATGGTAAATCCGACAGGACCTCCTGAGATGATGAGGTGGGATTGTCTGATGAATCGGGTTGACTACCCGTTGGTCGACTTCCTGGTCTACCCCCCTGTTTGGGTTTATTTGGATAGCGTGGTCGTCCAGTGGGTCTTTGCCAGTTGTATACAAATCCCCGAGTATAGTCATACTCATCTCTTTGATATTTGTCTCTTTTGATTGACTGGATCTGTTTCTCATGTGTCTCCAGGTTAGTTGTTAGCTCATCTAGAAATCCCTCATACTCATCAATGGGAATAAGTTCCTTGAGTTTAGATTTCAACTCCTGGCGCTGTATAGTCAGCTTAGGTAATTCCTCATGTATCTTCTCTATGGTTAACACCATTGAGAAAAAGGAAGCTTTGTTCCATATGCGACACCATTTTTGACAAAAGTCCTTGTCGGTCGGAAACATTATCGGGGCCACACTCGATCTCATTCCCCTGGGTATACGTTTCACCCTATGATACTCCGCTAAGGTTCTTGCATGTAACTCAAAGGTGATGTGTGTCTTAGCAACTCTGTAGATCTGTTTCTTAATGGCCTTATCGTCTGCCATATTTAAGAAAGCCACCTCCTTAGACACTTGCGCCATAATTTTCATAGTCTCCTCTGGGGTATAAGTGAATACGAGGGTCCCCACATCGATGTCCTCCATGCTGTTTTGAGGGTGCTCTCACAAGGTGCTGAAAACACTTAGTAGAAGAGAATGTGTAGCACTTCCTCTTAGTATTAGATAAGTATGACGTGCCAGGCCAAGATCCAGCAGCACTCCGGATCACACTGCATGAAATGGAGAGACAGCCGGCACCATCCAAGTCAATAATGCTCTTTTAATGAGATAAAAACATCTCAGCAGGTCACAGCGACGTTTCGAGGAAATCACCTCTTTATCAAGCTCATGCTGAGGACAAGTCACAAATGAACAATACAAGTTGGCGCTTATATATCAAACATGGAAATGCAGCAGCCAATCACATACACTTTACATAATGCCCAATCATAATAGTTCGTAAGTTGCCGGACCTGATGGGGAACTTAGAGGCTGCTGCCTCATAGGTACATTCAAATGGGGTCCCTCCCATCCCCCGACACCCACCTTGGTAAACCGCCGCGGCCCCTTCCGCCCGTCAATCACCACAATCTCCTCCCATCCATCCGCCCATGGCGGACCTGACAGGGGACTAAGTGGGATGGACGCCTGTGTGTCCGCGCTCATGCGCAGACACTCTGCATCCAGACGGGCGGATGGTGACGTAGGCGGCTAGGGAAGCCGCCATGCGTCACACGCTGGTAGGGCGGGGCAGCGGTGGCGACCAATAGATAGATGATGTGTTTTGCGTGTGGGCGGGGCCGCTTTCGACCCTGCAACAGTTTGTGGGGGAACTCATGAATAGATGTGGAGACATCAAACTTACCATACATAGCTCACCAGATCAGGTTAGTTTTTTGGACACAATGGTCATTAGACAGGGTGATAGATTGGTGACCGACCTCTATGTTAAGCCCACGGATGTGAACTCCCTTCTCCATTACGGGAGTTTCCATCCGGGGGCTACTAGGAGGTCGGTCCCCATTAGCCAATTCCAGAGGATATGCCATATAGTTGAGGATGAGGAGGTGCGGGGGAGGAGGATGGAGGAGATGCAACAAAAATTTCTTTTGAGGGGTTATCCCACAGACACTCTAGAGAGGGCCAGGACAAGGGTGGGTGGACATGGTAGGAATCGGAGACCTAGACAATCTATGCAGAATCGTATTCCCTTTGTCACAAGATACAACACACAGAGTGACAATATAGCCAAGATAATTAGACGCCACTGGCATTTATTGTCCGAGAGCTTTCCTGAAGTAGAGCACTATAGAAATCCCCCCCTGGTCTCATATAGGAGACCACCCACTTTACGAGACCGTTTGGTACATGCAGATACTAGGCAAGACACTGCTGCATCACAGTTAACAAAGAGGCAAGGGACATACCCATGTCTCAACTGTGTGCATTGCAGCTCAGTTATTAAGGGAGCTGAATTGATGCATCCACATCGTGGTACCAAATTTAAGATTAGAGGATGGCATACATGTGATTCGGATTATGTGGTGTATGCTTTAAAGTGCCCTTGTGGCCTATTGTATGTTGGCCAGACCACACAGAAACTTAAGAAAAGGCTATCATCACATAAACACGCAATCAGAGAACGCTTGGTGGACCAGGCGGTCCCATATCATTTTGTACAGGCCAAACATCATGTTAGTCAATTAAGATTTATGGTCATAGAGCGGGTGGCCCCCTTGAGGAGAGGGGGTGACCGAGTTAAAAAACTTCTTTGGAGGGAGGCATTCTGGATTAAAAAGCTGGATACAATGGAGCCTCGGGGTCTCAATAGAGAACTTGATTTATTACCCTTTATTTAAGCTTTTTCATGAGGCTCCATTGTGTCCTGCCCAATGCTAGCATCTGATTGTCTCTACAATCTAGTATTGTTGGGTTAGAATTACTCTTTCCTTTTTCTTCCCCCCCCCCTTCCCCCTCCCTTATGCCCCCCTGTTTTTTCCCCTGTTGATCTTTCTCCATATGTCCATACCATTTTTATTGGGCTCATATAACGTTATTGCATTCTCTTCACCCTGGGCATGTACTTAGTAGGGAGAGCATGTGACTCTACGATAGTGCTTATATGTATATGGATCTTAGGGCCCTATGTATGTTCTTTTGCTACATATATATTGTGCACTGTGCCTTACAGTATGACTGTTTACATATGCTAATGCGCCGTGTACGCCATGGACACGTATTGCACTATGCATTGAATTTTGAGCGCTCCTATTGGTCGCCACCGCTGCCCCGCCCTACCAGCGTGTGACGCATGGCGGCTTCCCTAGCCGCCTACGTCACCATCCGCCCGTCTGGATGCAGAGTGTCTGCGCATGAGCGCGGACACACAGGCGTCCATCCCACTTAGTCCCCTGTCAGGTCCGCCATGGGCGGATGGATGGGAGGAGATTGTGGTGATTGACGGGCGGAAGGGGCCGCGGCGGTTTACCAAGGTGGGTGTCGGGGGATGGGAGGGACCCCATTTGAATGTACCTATGAGGCAGCAGCCTCTAAGTTCCCATCAGGTCCGGCAACTTACGGACTATTATGATTGGGCATTACGTAAAGTGTATGTGATTGGCTGCTGCATTTCCATGTTTGATATATAAGCGCCAACTTGTATTGTTCATTTGTGACTTGTCCTCAGCATGAGCTTGATAAAGAGGTGATTTCCTCGAAACGTCGCTGTGACCTGCTGAGATGTTTTTATCTCAATAAAAGAGCATTATTGACTTGGATGGTGCCGGCTGTCTCTCCAGTTCTTTAGAAAAGCATAATGTCCTTTATTCTAGCATAATGTCCTTTATACTAAAACTATCCTTGGTGATTTAGAACTAGTTGAACTGTAAAAAGAGTGATCCCCACTTTGACATGCTACCATTAAAGCTTTTAAAATGGTCATTACTTTTCTCAGAATTTTCTATATGTCACACAAGTAAATATTATTACGAAGCGTACTTATACATCTGTGAATAAAGACATTACATACAGCATTTCATATGACTGAGGTCCTCAGTTTCCATATGTCTTTTGTCAGCATTCTTTCCAATACCATTATTTTTGTGAATTGGTGCCCAACATTAAACTGCATATTCCAGATAGGGTCACACTGTTACAAAAGTAACTCTTTTCCTTTTCTCTTTTGCATATTGCATCCATATCTCTTGTACTACAAGGTGACATCTTACTGGCTGTGCACACTACTGTCGAGATTATAAATTATAAGGACTCCCAAGTTCCCCTCTCCCCTCCCCAGTAATTATCATATAAAGAATATACAGTATATTACCTAGAATATAAGATAGGTAAATCACATTCAACCATATATGTTCAGTTTGACAGTAGAAAAGATCTTTAAGTATCCAATCATCAACTGTTTTATGTAAAGAAGCATAATTACCTCAAGCCATATGAGAGAATGGCCTCAATTCACTAAGCTTATCTCCTGTCTATAATAAAGTTTCTAGAGTTATCACCATGGTGATGAGGCATGTCATATGTCCTTAAAATAACTCCAGAATTCTAGAATTAAAGACAGGTGGTTAATTAACTGCGTGTGAAAATAGCTACAGAGGAGGTAACTTAAGGAATGAAGAGATAAGATAACTCTTTCACTGTGTGGTGGCAAGTTATCTCTTGCCTTATTATCTCCAGCATGATCTTAGTGAATTGGGGCCAATTTCAACTATAGATGTTTGCCTATGGCATCTTGTCAGCCTGCATGTGCTTTTTGTTTTAGTGGCCCTTTAAGCCATATTTGGCCAAAATAGCACTGGTATTTCAGTAAATAGTCAGCATTTTACATCAATGAAATGAAGCTAAGCAGCTAGATGGTACCTGGAATCCAACATGCTGAGCCATTTCTACTTTCCTATGAATAGTTGAATTCCAGTGTGACACCGCTCAGTTTTTCTATAAGTAAACCAGATATCCCCAGTATCCTGCACAGTAATGCTGGCTGGGTTCTCCCTAGATAGAGTCTGATTTCCATAACTCATTTCTCCACAACCTAAGCCCACTGTGTTGAGACTTAAAGCAACGCTATTGTTTTTTGCTTTAAGGAACACAGGGTCAGAAGACTAGCTCATCAATCTCTCCAAAAGGTGAAAAAAGCTTGCCAATCCACACAAAAATATATAGCATAATCAGAAACTCAATTTGTACCTAATGGAAACAGATGGTAATATACATTTTTATTTGGTGAAAACACATATAGCTCTCAGCATCGGATAAATATCTTTGCTAACACATCAGTCATTTATCAAGCTCTGTAGTATATTTCAGGCACTGCAGCTGATACACATTTCACACTATACACATGATGCCTTCCATGCTATTTAAGACCCCTTATAAATACATAAGAGTGTTGCGCATTTTGTTTATTGCTACTGAATGCAATTTATTTTCTATAGTCTGCATGAGGGCATTAACACAGATGTAAATCAGGATGATAAAATATTATATAGCGAGCAGAGAAACACTTTGATTGTCCTCATTAAATTAAGAAAGTGTTTGTGTCACATTTATAGCCGGGTAATAAGTGACAGTTAGATCCGTAGGTTGAAATGGGATATGTTAAAACAGTGAAGTCGCTAGACATGAAGCATGGTTTAAAATGAGACTATTTAGTGTGGTACTAAAGCACATGTAGATACTATGTTAGAGTAATACAGAGGCTGTACATGGCATTGGAATCACATTTATATCAACATGTTGTGTATTACATTTGTTGCTTGTTTTGGCATATTTACTTTCCTTTGTAATTGTTCTATCAAGTTGACATAGCTCATAATATGCTTTTGTTTATACTAAAGGATCAGATTACAGTACAAGAACTGTAGTGGGTTTTAAGATTTCTTTTCTCTATACCTGCAGGTATTTAGAATGAGTTGTGCAGTGAGTTAGTGGTACAGTGGATGTGCATTACTGATAACATTACCATTTTTTCTTAAAAGACTTTACATAACTTTTTATAGTTCTTTACACTTCTTCTGCAACATATAACCTTCTCTCACTAAAGGGGCCCATACACTGGTCGATTTCAGCCATCGATCGGAAATAGATTCTATCAAATCTATCGATCAGTCGATTTGTGGCGGTTTTGATCGATTTGATCTACCTGACAGGATGGAAAATCTACGGTAGGTCGATCTGCTGCTGGCAGCAGATCCATGGCCCATAGAGTTGCATTGGATCTAATAGTCCAATAATGCATTTAGATCGATTTCCAATAGATTTCCAATAATTTCATTCTGAAATCTATTGAAAATCTGTTCCTAGTGTGTGGCACACATCAGATAGATTCCTGTCAGATTCGGCTTGACAAGCATATGACAGAAATCTAACTGATGGTCGAATCTGTTGCAAATCTACCAGTGTATGGCCACCTTTAAGGTGTACACACACTAGATTCTCATCAGAAGTGGTTGTTACCCACTTTCTGCAAAAAGGGCATTTCTAAAAGTCCAACTATTCCTCTAAAGCGTCCACACACACGTACTTCAGTCATTCAGTCTATGACATGAAGTGGTTAATCTAGCGTGTGTATGTAGCTTTAATGAGCACCATCGCCAAGAGATTATGGACATACTTGTTTATTGGTGGATAACAATACTATGTGGTATCAAATCAATATTTTCCGACAGGTCTGATCTGATTTCGGATTGTTTTTCAGAACGATTTTGTACAGAAGTGATCAGAAAATCTGACAGGAAATTGCATGGTATTTACCAGGCATTAGGGCTGATTCACAAAGCTTTTCTGTTACTTATTAATACACAATTTATCTATCCTTAAATGACTTATCTCATGATTTACCTCTCCTTAACTGACTTAACTCTTGGTTTGTCTCTCCTTATTTTACTTGAACGACTGGAAATCAGATACTTACCTATGGACAGGGTTAGCTCTGGATCCTATAGCACCTTCCATGTCTTCTGTTGTTCCCCTTCTTTTCAGCACCACCACTCCCTGTTTAAATTTGCCACCTTGTAAAGCTTTGGGAGCACTCATATCCATGAGTGCTTCCGAAGACATGGGACTCCATACTGCGTATGTGCAAGTGCCTCCTAAGGGCTCATGGACATCACTACTGACCAGGCACTTAAAAAAATGAATATTTGACAATGCTAATCAAGGAACTCATACAAACACAAAAATAAGCTCTGTAACTGAGTGTTTATACAGGTCTAGAACAACATTTGCGCCTGGAGTGGAGTTTTAATGATTCATTTAACTGTATTCCAAGGGATGTTCTGTGACTAAAGTTTTCTTAAAACCATACCATGACTTGGAGCCTGATTCAATTACAATAATCGCCAGCATTAAGGGCTGACAATTGTCTAATGGATGCAAACCTGTAATCGCAAGATCAAATTAAGAAAACAGTGCTCACCCAGCCGCACAAAAACAAACCTATTTTTTTTTTTATTGTTTCAACATTCCTGTCCCCTGGTCCAATTATTGAATTTAAATCTGGGAGGTGTTGTTTAACATGCAAATTAGAGCAGAACTAGACTTATCACCTGCTTTACACCAGTGAACGAACCCTCCAATATAATGACTGCTACAAGCATGAAATCACCCAACTAGAGAAACGTCTTATCCACCCCAAGGTAGTGATTATTCATTTATTTAGAAACAGATCAGCAATAGAAGAATTGCAAAAAAGGAAATAAGAAAGGAAAATGACCCATAAGGAAAATTTAAATATACACCTTACCTTAAAAACATATAGAAATAAAAATCAGCTACTTTAGTTAACTTTTCTTTAAAACTGAAAGGTTTTAAGACCGCCCAGGTCTCTCCCTCAGGCATGGCCATAATCTGTTACATGGCAACCTCTAGTTTCCGCAAGCTTTTTATTTATGAATTCCCTCTTGAACCCCTTGATAATTAAAAGAGACTGATGGCCCCTCTTTCAGGACACAGCTTGTGTTACTTTTAAGGTCAGTAGTTGTGTTACTTTTAATGTCAGTAGTTGCACCACCAAGTTTACTTTTTCAACACCTTAGGCCCTTATTTAATTCACTTTTTCTCCTACAGTTTTACCTAAGAGATAATATTTCATCTTCTGTTTAAAATAATTATACAGCACTCTGCAGCTGAAAAAGTAGGTAAAACAAAGTGCTGTCAAAACTATTTAAGTGTTTTCTTGCTTGTTTGTGGTTTAAGGCTTAAAAGGCATTTTACTGATAAGGTGTGAAAATATCACTGATTAAGCTTAGAAGAAAAAGTGAATTGAACAAGGGCTTTATTTGTGCCTGGTACACACCATATAATTTCCCGTCAGATTGCAGGTCGAATCGATATCTTCCAACAGGTCCGATCTGATTTTGGATTGCTTTTCAGATCGATTTTGTACAGAAGTGAAAATCTGACGGGAAATTGCATATTGTTTACTAGGCATTAGGGCTGATTCACAAAGCTTTTCTGTAACTTGTTAATACACAATCTATCTCTCTTTAATTTACTTATCTCATGATTTATCTCTCCTTAACTGACTTAACTCTTGGTTTGTCTCTTCTTTTGTTTTACTTGAAGTAAATGTAAAGTGACAGGAAAACAAAAAGTCAGACACTTTCCTATGGACAGGGTAAGCTCTGGATCCTATAGCACCTTCCCTGTCCTCTCTTGTTCCCTTCATTTCAGCACCACCACCCCCTGTTTAAATTTGTCACCTTGGAAAGCTTGGGAAGCACTCATATCCCCGAGTGCTTCCAAAGACAAGGGACTCCATACTGCGTATGTGCGAGTGCCTCCCAAGAGCTCATGGACATGTATACAACCCGTTGGTCGAAAACACACAATGGGGGTGATAACGTTAAAATGAGGGGAGCAAGAGAAGACAGGGAAGGCTCTATAGGATCCACAGCTTTCCCTGTCTATAGGTAAGTTCACATTTCACATTTACTTTAACTCATGATTCATCTGTAAGTATCTGTTTATCTTATGAATTATCTCTCCTTATTGGGTTATCTCATGCATTAGCTCTCTTTACAGTTAAGGTGAAAAGATGTAAGCTTTGTGAATCAACCCCTTAGTTTCTTAATTCATTGCAGAATGTGTAACTGATACTTAAAGGGATCCTCAAGCCTAAGAAAAAAAATCAGTTTTACTCACCAAGGGCTTCTACCAGCCCCCTGCAGCTGTCCTGTGCCCTCACAGTCACTCTCGAATCCTCCTGTCCCCCTCCACCAGCTACTTTTGTTTTGCCGACAGGCCTGGCCAAGTGTAGCCTTCTACACATTCCCGTCCACAATAGTGCCCTGCGCAGGGCACTATTGCGGACGGGGATGCGTAGAAGGAGATGTCTGGCCACGTCTGTCGGCAAAACAAAGTAGCTGGTGGCAGGGGACAGGAGGATCCAAAAGTGACTGTGAGGGCACAGGACAGCTGCAGGGGGCTGGTAGAAGCCCTTGGTGAGTAAAACTGATTTTTTTTCTTAGGCTTGAGGATCTCCTTTAAGTGTAATTAATAACGGAGTTGCTTCCATAAAATCATCAGCATATTAGAATTGATAGCATTGAAAGACTTAAAGAGAAACTCCAACTTAGAATTGTACTTTATCCCAATCAGTAGCTGATACCCCCTTTTACATGAGAAATATAATGCTCTTCACAAACAGACCATCAGGGGGCGCTGTATGACTGATTTTGTGCTGAAACCCCTCCCACAAGAAGCTCTGAGTACCGCGGTACTCTGGGCAAACTGCCACAATGTAACAATGTTCACAGACAGGAATTAGCTGTTTACAGCTGTCTCTAACAGCCAAAACAGCTAGGAGCAGCTACATAACCTGCCCACAGTACAAATGTCACCATGTAATAAATGTCAGAATGTAAATCGGGGATTGGAAAGATTTTACAATGAGCAAACGCTGACTAAATCATTTATACATAATTATGGTAAAAATGAAGCACTTTTTTTACTACATTATTTTCACTGGAGTTCCTCTTTAAAAGTTTAGCACAAGTCTTCATAACAGATACAAATGTGAGATTTCATGGTTGTGTAACAACAGCTGTATAGTTACATAGTTATGTAGGTTGAAAACGGAACATATCCATCACATTTAACCTTTTAAGCCTCAGTGAACTTTAATGTATGCTACAGTACAAAGCCACAAGAGACGTCACTTGTCTTTTACTCGTCTAAACTGTTCAGACAGATGAAAACATAGATATATTGATTGTTCAAGATTTTTTTTTCAACTGTGTACAATATAATTTCTGATGTATGTGTTTAAAATATCCAATGAAACATTAACGATAACATAAAACCTGAAGAAGGGATTGTAACTAGACACACTCACGGTTGCAAGTTTTTGAACATCTTCATCAGAAGCTCCCAATGAAGCAAGTCCAATCTCTTGAGAGAACTGGGCAAATTTGGGATCCGCAAGTAAAGGAACATGACCCATGAGCTCATGACACGTATCCCTAGTAAAGATAGTAACTATATAAGAAACAAAGTCTGAAATTAATCTAGAGTAGCTTATGGACAGTTTTGTAGCTGAAGCATGTTTTTATTGAAACAGTATGTGATGTATATGTTACGGCCAGAACCCGAAGTGTGGCCACTTCGGGTTCTGGCCGGTCAAAACACGAAGTGGCCTGGCAGCCTAAATGCATTTGGTGGTCGTACCGCTGCGGCCAGATGTATCCGATGTGGTAATTGAATTACTCTGGCGGGAATGTGATCAGAGGAAGCCGCCTTCTCGGCTCTATCTAATCCCCCTGCCCCTCTTCTATGAAACGTTGGCAGCCGGGGAACCACGCGTGTCCCCAGGGTCGTTCGTAGCGGTAGGGAAGCAGAGCGGGAAGGCTGCAGACATCGCTTCTGCCAGCACCCGCTCTGCAGGAAGGAACGGCAGGATTCCTTGCCACTACGAACGACTCTGGGGGACACGCGTTCCCCTTGCTGCCAAAGTTGCATAGGAAAGGGGCAGGGGGAGGAGGCAGAGCCGAAGAGGCGGCTTCCTCTCCCATTGCCGCCAGAGTATTTAATTAAATTACCCAGTTAGATACATTTGGTCCAGCCATTTAGGCGGCCTGGGATCTTTTTATTTCTAACATTGGCGGCAGGTGCACGGCCACTTTGCGTTTTGACCGGCCAGAACCCGAAGTGGCCAGACTTGGAGTTATGGCCATAACATATACAATAAAATCCAAGTAAAAATATAATACGTTTACATATTTTTAAAATGGAGCAATATTTGCAGATAAGAAAATCAAAAGTAATGCCTATGGCAGTATCTTTACTATAAGGAAAGGGGAGATGATTCTAACATTCGAGACACAAAGGTCCTTTCGTCCAGCATGATACACCAGGCATAGAGACCTATTGACCTAAAATGGGATTTTCTCATTTTCATGGAGGATTACTGTAAAGACTTTTTTTTTGTAATTTAAAGAGCACATAGGTTTTAATCTAAAATAACTAATATAAACCTCTTTGACAGTTTTACTAGAATCAGTGGGTTCCAGGAAAAGTAACTTACCAGCTCTCCTGTAAATCTGTATTGTTCTGAAATGCTGCTGCCATATTTGTCTGAAGTGTTTCCGAAGCTGTGGCCACTCCCACCTGTGTTGCTTTGGCCCACCCCCAGCTCATCAGCCATGGCCTAATAGGTGGCTGCTGAGTTAGGGTCAGGCCACGGCAATGCAGGTGAAACTTGCCATAGCTTTAGAAACACTTTGTACTAAAATGGTGGTCTTTGCTGATGGGATGGATTTTCAAGCTAATGCTGATTTACAGGGCAACCAGGCGAGTTACTTCCCCTGGTACCTTTCAAAGAGGTTTACATTGACGTTATTCTTGACCATGGTCATCCTTAACATTGTTGTCAAGTTAAATCACATTTCAGTTTGCATCAAATGTGAAACTCCAAAACTGAACACAGGCATAGCTGTAATTTCTCTTTTCTGCAAGCCTTATGTCTATTCTTTCTATTTGTAGATTATAGCAGGTTAGAAACTTTCCACTGGTGTGAATGAATAATTAGCTGCACAAAGCTGGAGCTTTTCTCACTCATTTTCAACACGATACTAATTTGAAGACTGGTAGCAGACATGGACACTAAGAGTAAATATGAATAAAAGTTCCATGCACATGTTTAACATTCTTACAGGTAAATAAAAAGAAGTACGTTGTATTCACTGCAATGTTTAGAGCGGAATTCAAGGAATTGAATTTTACTTACTAATAGTGGGGATTCACATACTGTATATCAACCGAACATTTCTATTGTGTTACTAAAATGTCAATGGACCCGAGACCCTCAGGGTTCTGCCATGAGCTTGATTTCCTGTATGTTCTCTGGACTGCAATACCCAGAGTGCATTGATGTACACTGCAAACAATTATTCCAGCTAACACGGTCAACTGTAGAGTTCATCCAAGTGACCAAACGCATTTAATTTCTACAATCTGCAATGATCTACTAGTTGTGAACTGATGAATCGGTCAAAACATCTTTTTACAAGCTTATTCTGCCAGAGGGGGTGAATTACTTAAAACATATTTCCAACCCTCACCACATTTGCAATGCATAATTTATAAACAACACTCTTAACATCTTTATTTTGATCTTCACCCAACTTGTGCTGGCCATTACAATCTCTTCTTCAGCCTGGATTCCCAAGCTGCATCTTTCAATTGCCAAAGGCCTGACAGTCCAAGCCACTCCCCCCTTCCACAGAACTATGCTGAGAAGATGAGTGGCAAGAATAAAGTTGAATCCGGCACCATCCACTTGTATGCTCTTTTACTTTATTGATGAATCACTGACATTACAACGTTTCGGAGGACTAACCTCCTTTCTCAAGTTAAGTCAGCATATAAATTACATCACACTCACATCTCCCTTTATACTCAGTGGGTTCAAAGATAGACCAATCAGCTGTACATGTCGCATTATAGCGACCAATCCCCTGCTGTCCGCCAATCGGACCTGATGGGGAACTTCAAACCACTGTGTAACACGCTGTGTCTCCTATCAGAACACAGTGGGAGTGGCTATGCGTGTATGTAGAGAGCCGTCCCACTATGCCGCCCCCGTGTGCGCCGACCTATTGGGAAACAGTCACCTGGTGTAGTAGCGCCAGGCCACGCCCCCATTGGAACGGACCTGACGGGAGACTAGTATCCCAGAGAGAGGAGCTAAGCTCCACCTCATGGCAGCGCAACACGTCAGCTGGACGGGCGGATACAATGTAGTCCGCCCGCCTGCTGTAACTAGGCAACCAGCGGGATGCTCTCAACACGCTAACCACATAAATACAAACATTGTAACATGTAGCCACACTAATCTAGATATTATCCAACCTTTAAATAAATACCTATAATTGCCAAAGGGCATCATACGCAGCATCCAGAACAAAATAATAGTAGGAAATAATAAAAAATAAAAAATAATAAAATTAAAAATAAAAAATAAAATATAAAATGATGTCCAGAGTACACGTCAGTCAATGCACTAAATAAAGGGAAGCATGTCATAATCCCTATTCATCCCTCTGGGTTCTAAAGTGTCTAGCCTACGAATCCACACCGCCTCGCGGTATAAAAGTTTTTTAAGTCTATCTCCTCCACGTCTCAATGGAGGAACCTGCTCCAAAATCTGAAACCGAAGCTGACTAACTGTATGGTTGGCTTGCATAAAGTGACAAGGGACCGACAGTTCTTTTACATTATTCCTAATAGTGCTTTTATGTGCTGACAAACGCACTTTCATAGGTTGTGTGGTTTGTCCTATATACAACAATCCACAAGGACATTTCAATGCATATACTATGTAACGTGAATTACAGTCAAATTGACCTCTAATATTAAACCTAGTTCCTAAATGAGGATGGCAAATATAGCTACCCTTAGTAACACTATGGCAATGGACACAGTTAAGACACGGGTAAGTGCCATTGGGGCGGGAGGATCTATTGACCCTGCCGCTCAATGTACCCATATCTGCCCGCACCAATTTGTCTCGGAGTGTGGGGGCCCGTTTGTATGACATAAGGGGATAATTTCTAAACTCCTCAACATGAGGGAATGCTACTCTAAGTATATTCCAGTTGCTGCGTATGATGCCCGCAATTCTGTCACTATAAACACTAAATTGGCTAACAAAAGGAACTCTACCCTGACAGCTAGATCTATGATATGTCTGTCCCTGGACTGATGTCCCAACTTTGTGTCTTGCCCTATTGAGAAGTCTCAATGGATATTTTCTCTTAATAAACTTCTCCTGCATTTCATCCAATCGTGTCTCTCTAACTTCCACATCATCGACTATCCTGGATACTCTCTGGAACTGACTAACAGGAATAGAATTCTTAGTGGCCATAGGGTGAAAGCTTCCATAGTACAATGTCGAATTGGTGTCCGTAGGCTTAATATACAGGTCTGTGCCCAGCCTACCTCCAAAGACACTCACCATTGTATCAAGGAAGCTCACACTCCGGACATCACTATGTATAGTTAATCGTATAGCAGGACATTGTTCATGCAATGTATCCACAAATTGTACAAGGCTCGAATGTGACCCCCTCCACACGCAAAAAATGTCGTCAATAAAACGTAGCCAACATATGGCATTGGTAGTAAATATCTCATTGGGATACACAAACGTCTCCTCATATGAGTTCATGAAAATATTTGCATAGGAGGGGGCCACATTCGAGCCCATCGCTGTACCCCTCAGCTGTAGAAAAAACTCGTCCTCAACCAAAAAATAATTATATTTAAGCACCATTTGTAACAGATTACATAAAAATTTAATCTGTGCACGACTGAAATCAGAAGCACACGTTAACATAGATTCTACCGCCTCTACACCCCCATCATGTGGGATGGAGGTGTAGAGGCTCTCAACATCTAATGTAATCAATAATGCACCTTCAGGGATCAACGGTAATTTCTTGATAGTTTCAATAAACATAGATGTATCTCTCAAATACGACTTGCCTGCAACAAC
The DNA here is from genome assembly GCF_040937935.1 of Hyperolius riggenbachi. Lineage (NCBI taxonomy): Eukaryota > Metazoa > Chordata > Amphibia > Anura > Hyperoliidae > Hyperolius > Hyperolius riggenbachi. Next base: position 310,321,576 of record NC_090648.1, read on the forward strand.
ATACGGTCTAAGGATTACATCTAGGTATCTAGCCAGGGGAGAGAAAATAGAGTCTATCCCGGCCACTATGGGCCGACCCGGTGGCCGGGATAGACTCTTATGGATCTTGGGACATATATAGAATACTGGTATGGTGGGATTTTGCTGGATAAGAAACTGCCTTAGTTTCTCATCAATTATCTCTTCATCAACAGCCTGTTTCAGTAAAGTTGCTATTTTTCCTTGAAACTCTCTAGTTGGATCACCGTCAAGTTTAACATAAGTTGATGTATCAGATAACAAGCGATATACCTCATTCTTATAATCTATTAAATTCATCACTACTACTGTTGATCCCTGAAGGTGCATTATTGATTACATTAGATGTTGAGAGCCTCTACACCTCCATCCCACATGATGGGGGTGTAGAGGCGGTAGAATCTATGTTAACGTGTGCTTCTGATTTCAGTCGTGCACAGATTAAATTTTTATGTAATCTGTTACAAATGGTGCTTAAATATAATTATTTTTTGGTTGAGGACGAGTTTTTTCTACAGCTGAGGGGTACAGCGATGGGCTCGAATGTGGCCCCCTCCTATGCAAATATTTTCATGAACTCATATGAGGAGACGTTTGTGTATCCCAATGAGATATTTACTACCAATGCCATATGTTGGCTACGTTTTATTGACGACATTTTTTGCGTGTGGAGGGGGTCACATTCGAGCCTTGTACAATTTGTGGATACATTGCATGAACAATGTCCTGCTATACGATTAACTATACATAGTGATGTCCGGAGTGTGAGCTTCCTTGATACAATGGTGAGTGTCTTTGGAGGTAGGCTGGGCACAGACCTGTATATTAAGCCTACGGACACCAATTCGACATTGTACTATGGAAGCTTTCACCCTATGGCCACTAAGAATTCTATTCCTGTTAGTCAGTTCCAGAGAGTATCCAGGATAGTCGATGATGTGGAAGTTAGAGAGACACGATTGGATGAAATGCAGGAGAAGTTTATTAAGAGAAAATATCCATTGAGACTTCTCAATAGGGCAAGACACAAAGTTGGGACATCAGTCCAGGGACAGACATATCATAGATCTAGCTGTCAGGGTAGAGTTCCTTTTGTTAGCCAATTTAGTGTTTATAGTGACAGAATTGCGGGCATCATACGCAGCAACTGGAATATACTTAGAGTAGCATTCCCTCATGTTGAGGAGTTTAGAAATTATCCCCTTATGTCATACAAACGGGCCCCCACACTCCGAGACAAATTGGTGCGGGCAGATATGGGTACATTGAGCGGCAGGGTCAATAGATCCTCCCGCCCCAATGGCACTTACCCGTGTCTTAACTGTGTCCATTGCCATAGTGTTACTAAGGGTAGCTATATTTGCCATCCTCATTTAGGAACTAGGTTTAATATTAGAGGTCAATTTGACTGTAATTCACGTTACATAGTATATGCATTGAAATGTCCTTGTGGATTGTTGTATATAGGACAAACCACACAACCTATGAAAGTGCGTTTGTCAGCACATAAAAGCACTATTAGGAATAATGTAAAAGAACTGTCGGTCCCTTGTCACTTTATGCAAGCCAACCATACAGTTAGTCAGCTTCGGTTTCAGATTTTGGAGCAGGTTCCTCCATTGAGACGTGGAGGAGATAGACTTAAAAAACTTTTATACCGCGAGGCGGTGTGGATTCGTAGGCTAGACACTTTAGAACCCAGAGGGATGAATAGGGATTATGACATGCTTCCCTTTATTTAGTGCATTGACTGACGTGTACTCTGGACATCATTTTATATTTTATTTTTTATTTTTAATTTTATTATTTTTTATTTTTTATTATTTCCTACTATTATTTTGTTCTGGATGCTGCGTATGATGCCCTTTGGCAATTATAGGTATTTATTTAAAGGTTGGATAATATCTAGATTAGTGTGGCTACATGTTACAATGTTTGTATTTATGTGGTTAGCGTGTTGAGAGCATCCCGCTGGTTGCCTAGTTACAGCAGGCGGGCGGACTACATTGTATCCGCCCGTCCAGCTGACGTGTTGCGCTGCCATGAGGTGGAGCTTAGCTCCTCTCTCTGGGATACTAGTCTCCCGTCAGGTCCGCTCCAATGGGGGCGTGGCCTGGCGCTACTACACCAGGTGACTGTTTCCCAATAGGTCGGCGCACACGGGGGCGGCATAGTGGGACGGCTCTCTACATACACGCATAGCCACTCCCACTGTGTTCTGATAGGAGACACAGCGTGTTACACAGTGGTTTGAAGTTCCCCATCAGGTCCGATTGGCGGACAGCAGGGGATTGGTCGCTATAATGCGACATGTACAGCTGATTGGTCTATCTTTGAACCCACTGAGTATAAAGGGAGATGTGAGTGTGATGTAATTTATATGCTGACTTAACTTGAGAAAGGAGGTTAGTCCTCCGAAACGTTGTAATGTCAGTGATTCATCAATAAAGTAAAAGAGCATACAAGTGGATGGTGCCGGATTCAACTTTATTCTTGCTGATTATTGGAACTGTTTGCTGTCAGTTTCACATCCAGGCACATCTCAAACTATTTACTGGTGAGCGGCTGTTTTCCACTTTTCAGAGAAGATGAGTGGCAGAACAGGTAGCACCCAAAATGCACTGCAGATACTCCATCAATGACATTAAAGAGGAACTTCAGCCTAAACAAACTGTCATTAAGTTACATTAGTTATGTTAACTAAAATAGATAGGTAATATAATCTCTCACCCACTCTGTTTTAAAAAAACAGGCAAATGTTTTATTTCATGAGGGCAGCCATCTTTTTGGTTGAAAGGAGGTGACAGGGAGCATGAGACACAGTTCCAACTGTCCTGTATGCTGATCACCCATCCCAGTTGCTAGGCAACGTGAATAACAACATAGGAAATCCCATCATGCTTTGCACAGCATTAGGGAAAAAAAGCCTGGGCAGTTTTCTTTGATGGGTGGAGCTTAGCTAAAAATGCAGCTAAAAATGATGCCTCGATAAGAAAAACAAAGTTCTGATGCTGTGAAACTGTTAAAGAAACACCAAGTCTTTTCAGTTCTGCTGAGTAGATTTTTAGTCCGGAGGTTCACTTTAGACACATTGCCTATCCTCCAGTGCAGGAGGCGGGATTCAGTAAGGGCCTAGTAGCTATCATGGGTCTGATAAGTCAAGATTAAGACAAGAGGTATTAAGATGGCATACGAGAGGAATCGTCGCGGGAGACTTGGGCGCTGGATACTGCTGGTATATGGCTGATCCTGCTGCTGCACAAGTTCCTGGATGAGTTAAATACTATTCTCCCTCCAGGCCGCCATGGATGGTGGGGAATGAAATAATTCAGCTTCCAAAAATTGCTGGAGGCCAAATTATAGCGTTTTAAAAGTAACTTCGGCTCAGTCTTCTGACGGCGCCGAAGTTACTCCCTGTGTGCCGCTATAGCCGTAATTCCTATTACGGCCTATGGTGGCGCTGGCTGCACCCAAGTCTCCTGCGCTGGAATAGCAGTATTCATTAAGGTGTATTTTTCACACTATGCGCTATTACTATAGAAATGTTTGTGGACCCTAAGAGAAGAATGTTTTTCCCCTGGAAAAAAAAATTCCTCTCTCAGTCTGGCCAAATTCAGATGCCATTTGAAACCCTATTGGATTTTCCAAAATCTCCTAGAGAAAGGAAGCAGGAAATTCAGCTCACAGCAATGCCCTGGTTATAACAGGAGCAGCTGTAGAATAGTGAAGAAAAAACACAAAGAGGTCCGGGAGCACAATCTGGTGCAATATTGTTAGTTGGTATGGATAAATTGAAAGATAATTGAGTATATACTCACAAAGACGGGTTGCAACAAGGCAACCACTCGTGTCTGCAGGTGGAGAAATACCGTCCTCACTCGGCCTTTAGTATCCAAGACGGTCGCTTCTTCTTTTAAAAATGGTTCTTTCGTCGAGGGACTCGACTGGACCACCCTCAATACAAAGTATGTAAGTGAGAGTATAATAGGATAACAGGTAGGTAGGAGGCGCCCGGTCTGGGTAACGTCATAGTACCAAAGTATCAAATAGTATCTAAACCAATCTCTATAAGTATGGAATAATTGAATTGTTTCCTACCTCATAGATGTTTGGCAGTATATAAAGGCAGGAGAAGCTTACTAATAAGCAAACAATTTTATTGGTGCACTTTAGACAACGCGTTTCTCGGCTCTCAGCCGCTTCCTCAGGTCAATACAAGTGCCTTTAGGGACAAATGGCAACACTCAGGTCACGTTACAGCAACATAATATTAAAATTAAAATACAGGACAATATTGAAAATTGTGTTTTTTCACATACACATCATTATAAGTTTCTGTTAAAAAATAGTATATACATCTTTTTTTGCACACATTTCTAATATGACAAAAATTTGACAAAAATTTATCTTGCTATACCTAGGGCAAGTTGTATTCATTTTAGGGCTCATAGGAAAAAAAAAACTATGGACACAATGATAAAATGTGCCTATGACGAAGGAATCATCAGCAAAACAGAAAAAGAATATATCACTATACATAACCCACCAGTAGCGCATTTCTATCATCTACCCAAGATCCATAAATCAGTCACCAACCCACCCGGTCGACCAATCATAGCTGGAATAGAGTCATTAACATCTCACCTCTCAGAATTAGTGGAACTACACTTACAGCCCCTTGTACATCAACTACCGTCCTATCTTAGAGATTCCACCCAACTATTGGCAGAACTAGAAGGTATTGAATGGAAGAGTTCCTATGCGTGGGTGACCCTGGATGTCTGTTCTCTCTACTCCAACATCCACCATCATATTGGACTCCGGGCAGTCTGGCACTATCTTATCTCCAGCACGAAACTACCAACTAAACAGAAGTATTTCATCATACAAGGAATAGCTTATATTCTCACACACAACTTCTTTGAATTTATGGGCACAACCTATTTACAGACCAGAGGGACGGCGATGGGGGCGGGGTTTGCCCCCAGCTATGCAAATTTAACAATAGGCCTACTGGAAACCCTACTACTGGGCCCAGAAAATCCATTCCACAAAAACATAGTGCTCTATAAGAGATATATAGACGATCTATTCATCATCTGTGACGGTGACATCTCACTGATTAACACCTTTAAAGATTATCTCAATGGGAACAACTGGGGGATAACTTTTACTTCCAACTACAGTAGAGAAAAAATCGAATATTTGGACATAGTCGTCTATCATGAAGAGTCCCAGATCAAATCCAAAAATCATTTCAAAACAGTGGACTCTAACTCATATATCAATTTTCATAGCTGCCACCACAAACCCTGGAAAACCAATATACCATATGGTCAGTTTTTAAGAATCAGGAAAAATTGTACAGATATCACAACCTTCAACTCCCAAGCCCAAATACTCACAAAAAAATTCAAAGAAAAACATTTCCCCAAGAACCTTGTAAAAGAAGCAAAAAGAAAAGCAAAGATGGTAGATAGAAAAGAAATTCTAAAGAGACCAGCACAACAGAAACAGAAAATGGGACAGACAAATAATGAAGTGACACCAAGCTTCATAACACGATATTCCAACAACCATCGTTCAATTAAAAACATATTGAATAAACATTGGTCTCTTTTGATGAACGGTCCATTCCTTAAAATGGATATCACCAACAAACCTAAACAAATATTTCGTCGCGCTAGGACGTTGAAGAACATGTTGGCACCGAGCAGAATAAAGACCAATACCGCAATAGGAATCCCAAGACCAGACGCCACAAAGGGCAGCAGACCGTGCATGAAACCACGTTGTCTATGCTGCCCACTACTCCAAATGGACCAAAAAAGTTTCATATCCTCATCCAATAAGACGACATTCATCATTCAGAACCCTATGAACTGCTCGAGTAATTTTATTATATACCTGATCACTTGCCCGTGTGGGATCCAATATGTGGGTAGAACTACACAACCCCTGAGAACACGATGGGGACAACACAAAAGAAATATTCAAAAATGTTTTTTAAAACATGGTCTTTCACGTCACTATAGATATTACCATAACCAGTCCATAGATGGAACAACGGTCAGTCCGATTGAACGGATCGGGGAAAATATCCCCAACAGACACAATGTATTAAAAGCCAGAGAAATGTACTGGATTTTCCAGCTAAACACTTTACAACCAGATGGCTTAAATATATGCTTAGAACATAACCTGTGATCGGAATAGATGGTGACCTGTATTTTATACCACTTACATTTTAAGGATATAGTTAGTGAGCCCCACCCACTTAAGTACCCCCGAGTAAAATTTCAACCATGTTTTACCCTCCTCCCTTAGGAACACTATCATCGCCTATATTTCTGTTGTGGTAGGCGGATGTATACCCTTTTGAGAGTTATAACATAGTGGTCAGGACCCCACACATAAACAACCACTTGCAACCCTTTTTGCTATACCCTAGGTATTTTCCAAAGTATAAACATTACACACACAAATGATGTGCCACAGCTCTATATATATGGACACTGAAGAATTAGTTTGTACCATCAAGACCCATAAGAGCCCACCTTTGTCTGATCCCCACTTTGTCTGTATGCTTAGTTGTATCTAGCATTTTATGTATATTTGTTTATCTGTGGTATTTCTTATATATTTCTTATATAGTTTTTTACCCATGGTTTTTACTAATGGTTTTATTATAAATAGACTAAAGCGTTATTACAAATATACTCTAATCTTTTATGTTTTCCCGATAAAGTTCAGTTAGCTACAACTATATACAGGGGTAAACAGGGAATATTATAGTTGCCTTACCATATCTGACCTCTAGAGGGCTACCTTAGCCCTAAAACAGGCCTCATACGTTTATATGTCACTCTAAAGTTCACTAATTTATACAATACATCCTTAAATTATATGATACATTCAAGTATCTTTCTCCCACACTATCCCTTTTTTGATAATAATAGTAATAAAAAACAAAATATAAAAAAACAATCACTACTACGTAATAATTTCCTTTTCCCATACTCTAATATGCTTCAGGCCACTTCCAACATGGCCGCAGCATTGTATCAGATCTTAGACCCCAGGAAGATGGCCACTGGCACCCTTTTATATTTAGTGCCACCTCCAATATGGCCGCCGCATCACACACTACCTAAAGACTACACCAAGATGGCCACCGGCACTACGCATGCCCTCTGAATCCCAGCTCCAGCAGGCCACCGTCCTGATGGGCTTATGCGGGACGTAATGACGTCACCACACGGCGCCGCACCCTCCTATAGGAAGACGCAGGTACACATTCTTTAAATATCCTGCACAGCGGCAGCGGCGCACCTTTGGCGCCCGGATTTTCGTTCCCAATATCACACAGGTATGTCCCTCTAACACAGATTCCAATCTCGTGCTAGCATTGTGCTAGCTTTCTAACTAGCTCAGCACCTGATAGCTTAGAACAGCACTGCCTGCGCATATATATTTGGGTAAGCTGTATATATATATATATTTTTTGTTAAATGGATGAACACAGCCCTTCCGCCCACGCCCTCCCCATTTATTTTATTCGATACATAGCTCACCATCCAACTGGGATGAATGAGCCACATACCTCTCCATGTAATTAAGAGTAGACGTCCACCAGGGACTCCTTCATATACTTCCAGCAGCCCTTTTGTATCCACTTGGTATACAGGGCACACAGTGGATGAATACATATGTTTTACACTATTTAACTATCTCCCATGGGGCTTAACAAACCCCCCCCCCCTTTACTGAGGGCTTTTTCCTATGAGCCCTAAAATGAATACAACTTGCCCTAGGTATAGCAAGATACATTTTTGTCAAATTTTTGTCATATTAGAAATGTGTGCAAAAAAAGATATATATACTATTTTTAACAGAAACTTATAATGATGTGTATGTGAAAAAACACAATTTTCAACATTGTCCTGTATTTTAATTTTAATATTATGTTGCTGTAACGTGATCTGAGTGTTGCCATTTGTCCCTAAAGGCACTTGTATTGACCTGAGGAAGCGGCTGAGAGCCGAGAAACGCGTTGTCTAAAGTGCACCAATAAAATTGTTTGCTTATTAGTAAGCTTCTCCTGCCTTTATATACTGCCAAACATCTATGAGGTAAGAAACAATTCAATTATTCCATACTTATAGAGATTGGTTTAGATACTATTTGATACTTTGGTACTATGACGTTACCCAGACCGGGCGCCTCCTACCTACCTGTTATAACAGGAGCAGGAAGTCTGACACCTGCACGTAGGCAGCAATCAGCGTCTCCTCTCTGACTCCTCCAGTGGTGCAGTAAGGAAAGGTGCCACTAGAGGACATCAGAAAGGAGGTGCTGGACTGTGCGATGTGGAGAAGACATGATGATGAAGTTTCCGGAAGCGCTGACAGATGAGTTGTATGCTCAACTTCCATTCCCCACCTCTATGCATATGGCTCGGTGGGGGCACTCAGAGGAGGCACAGGTGCGCCTTGCTGCCTCTGTTCTCAGAGGCTGGTAACTTCCCAGCCACTTCCTTGGCCCAGGGCTGGCAGCAATAAAATATGAAATTCTAAGAGCTATAGCACACTAGCTACTTCGCAGTTACAACAAATTAGATCACAGTGACAACTCCTGCTAAACAGCTTCCAGATTGTAAACAAACTTAATTTAAAAGTAAAAAGTTTTGCCTGCAATTTAATTTCATCTTGTTGCCACAGTACTGCATTGCAAAATAAAAAAATAGGAAGTTATCTTTTCAGCAGCATACCTATTTTATTATGCTGATCAGAGACATTGTCTTTGCATCTAACACAAAAAATGGGCCTGTTTTACAATGCATCATGTTCTCATAGCCATCCATTTTAAAGGTTAAATTGTGCCCAGACTACAGAAACATGCTACTTTTATTTCACTCTGTGCCCTTGCTGAAAAATACCAGCTGTGTATCAGATTTGTGATCAAATGAACCAGATACATTATGAGATACCTACCTGGTATTTGGTACATTAAACTGCAGCTGTCTGGGATTCCAAATGAGGATATTATCGTCTTGTTGGGAAAATGTCATTTTCTTTTTTTTTCTGCTTTTAGCTAGTAGGTTTCATCTGAGGTGTATTTAAAAAGCAGAAATGTAGTACAAGCACAGTAATGTAGTTTGTGCCATATCCACGCCTTATCAGCCTGGCACACTGCTGCAGGATGATCGTGTGTAAATAATACACTGAAAATGTCATATGACTTGCCCACAAATATATAGGCACTTTGCTATCTAGTTACAAACTTCCAATTACGTTTCCAAAAGTGATTTAAACATTAAAAGCTTCTGTTAATCAGGCCCATTAAATGGAAATATGAAAGGCAGTATAAATATGGAAAATTGCAAAATATGCAAAAGTAAAAACTAAACTGCAATTAGGTGGAAATATACAGTAATAATTCACAGGCTTGATGAACTAATTGCATTCCTAGTTCAAAATTTGCATTCTATATTTTAGAGCAGAAAGGGAGGCTAGTTGGTATAAGCATTTACATTAGCAGTTTAATTTCAGTTTCATTAAATGTTCTGATCCATCTTATTATTATCGGCACAGAATGTATTCCTTTTTTGCAAATATAATTGCATCACTGACTACCTGGGAAGTAAATTACATTCTTGAGACAATCTGGCAAGCCTTCTCTTAGCTTCGTAAAAAAAAAACCTCAAAGTTCACATAACCACCCAAGGTGCTGATTATGTAGATCACACACTTATGCATAAAAACCTAGCTGTCTACTCGCTCCCAGCTCAAAAACAGAATCCTATTCAAATTCCAAGAACCATAAGCAAATACAAAGGGATTTTAATAACAGGGAAATGTATATAAGCCTACTGTGATCCATAGGCAGCAGTCAGATTCTATTAATTATAATTGTGGTTGGCCAAATTAAAAAAATAGATCAAATAAGTGGATGCTAGACGTCATATTCCCAGTGTACATTCTGTATTATGAATAAATTAGCCCACACTAGTTACATCACAGCCCTGTAAAGCAAGTTTAAAGTCTAAGTCCAGGAGAGACAGAAAAACACTTGTATGCACCTCTGATCTGCTTCACTACAAGCCAGCTGTAATAAAGCAATCACATTCCTATACTGTTAAATTATTTATAAGGTCATATGATCATAGTTTTCCTGCTATTTCATTCAAACTATACCATCAGGAAAGAAGCATTGTTTGTGCAACCAATAGACACAGCCACTGCATTTGCTTCAGGCTGGGAATTCCATAGACAGCCCCTGCATCAGCATTAAGCTCAACACACACCATACAATCTTGGTTGTACAGATTTACCAAATCTATGTAGTATAAAGGCCAACAGATTGAAAATACCTTGAATGATTGATTGGATAAGCTCTTATACTACATGAAAGTGGTAAGATTGAACAACCTAGATTGTATGGTGTGTGTTGAGCCTTAGACTGGCAATAGAGTTGGGCTTTAAGATTTCTGCTATTTTGCTTTTGATAACAATTTCTGAGCTCTGGCTCACAAGCAACCACTCCCTCTTCTCCATATACTCAGCTCCTATCATGCTTTGCAATGCAATAAGAGCATAAGAGCACCACTGTAGTAAATTCAGCAGCTAATAAGTACTAGTGTCAGGAATCTGGAAGTATGGAGCGTAACAGCTGAGACATTAGGGGACCCTTAATGAACTAACTTAGTATTTTAGAAACCAAATGAGGTACTTAAAGGACAACCGAGGTGACATGTGACATAATGAAATAGACATGTGTATGTACTGTGCTAAGCACACAAATAACTAGGCTTTGTTCCTTCTTTTCTTTCTTTGCCTGGAAGAGTTAAACATCAGGTATGCAAGTGACAGTTTCTGTCTGGGTCGGAACTGGTCGGATTATAGCGTAACCCTCACTGATAAGGAATTACAGCCATAAAACATTTTCCTGGCAGTAAATGGCTTCTGGGAGCAGAAAAGGGAAAAAAAAAACATCAATAGTTCATAGATTTTAGCTCTGGCATACTTCAATGAATGTGTCATTGAGCAGAGACAATAAAACAGTAATAACATAAAAAGTAGATTTACATTTAAAATAAAACTGTGGGAGGTCTTAAAAAGTCATTTTTAGGAGGAGGAGAATAGATATAATTGTTTATCTCATCAGTTTATTTTCACCTTGGATGTCCTTTAATAATACTGACAAACACAAACCCACATATTTTTAATTGTGCTTGTCCTGACGTGGACTGTAAATCTCCTGTGATCCTGATGTGTTGGCAAAGCAACGGAAGATATCTACAGTGAGCATAACTTACTAAGATCCTCAAGGCTGAATTGCTTATCCATTTCTATTAGAGCAAAAGGTTACACATCTCCCTTTAATTTTAGATCAGTGAATTTTTAGTGCCTTCCCCTTCTCTTCCCTTTGTAAGTAGGAGTCTCTGAGCATGAGAAACACTGTGCACTGATGAGAATATGCATGAAAATATATGGGCATGCAAATGAAAATCCATTTTCTAGAAAGTCCTAATTTTCCCCCAAAAACGTGCATCTTGCAAAAATCCAATATATTTTTTTGCAAAATATCGAGTCAGGAGAAAATACACATTTTTGATGCAAAAATTACTTTTGTGAAAATTCAAGTTCATCCCTAATGTTGAACAACATTAGTTGTGGTCTCAACACAAAACAAAATGATGTGTTAATTTCTAATTTCTACATTGCTGTCTTTACTCATCACTTGCCCATTGCACAGTGCTCGGAAGCCCCAGTATTGGTATGTTTACGTTTCCCACAGGGGCTTTCCATTGGTCTGTATGGCTGTATTAACTGGTCCAGACAAATTAACCAATGGAAAGCTTTGGCAGGGAATTCAAATGCCTGCAGTGGGGATTGCAGTCAGAGTGTGGCAAGCAAGCAACAGGTGAGGACAAGGGGGCTGCATTCCAAAAGCAGCAACAACGGAATACAGATGAAACCAAGAAAAGAAGAGGAAAACAATATTTAAAATTATATGAGGATTATGATGCTGGATTTTTATAAAATACTTTTAAAACCAGGTGGCTTTATTTAATTAATATACTCTTTCACAGTGTTAGCATTTTTTGTTTCATTTTTTAACTTTTACTGTTTATTAAATAGGTAAGGTAAATAGTGCAGTTATTTAGATCCAACCTTAGGGAATGACCAGATAGCAGCACATGCCCCATACATTTACCCCCACCTCATAGTAACATAGTTAGGCTCCCTGCACACTGCATGCGATTCCGTTTTTTTAATCGTTTTTTACATGCGATACCGTTTTTTATTAATCGTTACTGCGTTTTTTCTGCGTTTTTATGTTGATAGCATTCAGGGAAAATTAGAATCGCAAATCGGAATCAAAATCGGAATCGCAAATCGGATTTGCAGTGTGCAGGGAGCCTTAGTTTGCTTGAAAAAAGACATTAGTCCATCAAGTTCAAAAAGAAGAAAAAACAAAAAGTAGGCACTGTGGCAGATTGCACTCCAATATGCTAACTCTTGCTCATATTAACTCCACTCCTTGCAATATTCAGCACGGATAGTTCTTTCAGCTTTGTTTTGTGCCTAGTGAGACAGCTGTTACTCTTGTTCCACTGCTCCTGCTTCTAATCTGGCTTGTCTGAACCACCTTGCACTCCTCCTCCAGTTGTGATCTGGATTTGTGACCTCTGCCTGCTGTCTCCCAGCACTGAACTCTGCCTGTTACCTCAACCAAACCTTGTATTTGCCAAAACTGATGGCAACCGGCAACATCAATTGCACTAACACTGACTGCTATCTTCATTTCTTACTCAGCCCAAAACTTCTCTACAATGCAGTGTCATTTATTCTCCATTCTCCAGTCAGGCAAACCCAAAAGCAGTGACTTTGTGGTTTCCAGCAGCAGAGAATGTGTTGCCCATCAGGGTTAACAATTTTCAGTCTATTGTGGAGTGGTTTTTAAAGACCTCTTGGCCACAGACTCTGTACTTTGGAATTATCAGTCCAAGGAGGCAGAGTCAACATTGTTGTCATCATTAATATTGTCCTTCTTACCATTCGGAGAAGGACACTTTGCAAGGGTGGGAGGATTTGCTGCTCTTTACTTGTTAGGTAACCCCCAACTTTATAAGCCATGTGGGTTGGTATTGTTTGTGGGGCAGAGCCCTACATCTACTTGCCCCTCCCGCTTTTCCACCATTCTGCATGGTAAATAAGAGGTTAATAAAGCATTGGAGGCTAGCATTTCAATTTTTTAAATAAATATATTCAAGTATGTGAAAGGTTTTCTTGAGAAAACAAACATGTTTAAAAAGCATAATTTCCTGTAGCATATGCCACTGTATCGATGGTTCTGAATCTCTTCATGAATGACATCGCTAGTCATGAGGGCACAGTACCAGTTTGTGTTAATTATTGAATCAATTTTTTTCATTTGATGGAGGGTCAGCATTAGATAAACTACAGGTCCTCTTGTCCCACTAAACCCAATTCAGCTGCAGCGGTGTGGCCATCATCTACACACAAACATCATTGCAGCACTGCAGTTCTCTTATAAGTTCCCATTTCTAAGTGGCGCCAAATCAGTAGGGATGGAGAAAAATTCTGAGGCCTGGACAATATCAACCCAGTCTTGCTACAGCCACTGCATATGGGTTCCAGATAACTGGTCTACATGGCCTTAAAGAGAACCCGAGGTGGGTTTGAAGAATATTATCTGCATACAGAGGCTGGATCTGCCTATACAGCCCAGCCTCTGTTGCTATCCCAAACCTTCCTAAGGTCCCCCTGCACTCTGCAATCCCTCATAAATCACAGCCAAGCTGCTGACAAACAGCTTGTCAGAGCTGGCTGTGTTTATCTCTATAGTGTCAGTCTGCTGCTCTCCCCGCCTCCTGCAGAACTCCAGTCCCCACCTGCATCCTTTCCCTCCCTGCTGATTGGAGGGAAGGGACGGGGCAGGGACTGGAGCTATGCAGGAGGCGGGGGAGCAGCCGAGACTGACACTACAGATGTAAACACAGCCTCACAGCACGGCTGTGATTTATGAGGGATTGCAGAGTGCAGGGGGACCTTAGTGGGGTTTGGGATAGCAACAGAGGCTGGGCTGTATAGGCCGATCCAGCCTCTGTATGCAGATCACATTCTTTAAACACACCTCGGGTTCTCTTTAACAATAAAGATCATTACAAGTTTATGTATGATTACAGACCTTTACCTTATGGAACAGATGCCTGAATGCTGAAAAGAAACACATAACTGGACAAGAGATGACAGTGCAATTATGGGGATTGCTGTAAGGGCAAGAGCCTCTGCTACTGAACATGGGGCTGATTCATCATCTACTTGCAGAACATCATTTTCACTGCGTTAAAGAGGAGCTGTTAGGTATAGGGTCTCAGAGAAAATAAACACATATATCAGTAGCTAAAGATTGGCTGTACTTACATTACATATGCATTTCACTGTCCACGTTTGGATTTCACAGAATTTGTATATAGTATATGCAGAGATAGATGCTCCTGACAGCTCATGGCAGGCTCCATGTTTGTGAAGCCAAATGTGTCGTCATGTCCTGCCTGCTTCTGGTCACAGATAAGCTCGTTCTTGAACAACACGGTGTGCAGTGAATATTAATGAGCCATGTGGCTAGGAACAATAGCTGACTCCTGCAGTGTAGTCTGCCCGAGATTTATCAGTGCTTCGCACGCTGGACTGATTAGAAGCTCCTGTACCGTCTCATTAGCAGCCGAGGGGAGGGCCCCAGAATGCTTTGCAGTTTAGCTGCGGCTTGCGTCTTTATGGGTCTATAACAGACTAAGATAAGCACACATCAAAGGTAACTGAAATGTTTATCTTCACTAATGGCTTTTGAGCTTCCTTCTAAACTGTTTAACACAGGAGAATAGAGGTTTAAATTAGCTTCTGCAGCCTGACAGTTACTCTTTAATGTAAATATTTATGTATTATTCTACGCTCATTATTTAATGTTTGCATGTATTTTAGGTCCTATTTCTAGTCTTGTAAAATAGGTTTCTGGTTTATTTCAGTAACTTTGTGAGGTTTTACGGGTAACTGTACAAACTAAACTAATTCCCGCTATATCATTACAAAACATGCTGTAAATAGACATGGCCAATTATATGCTAATAATGATGACATGCAGAATTAATGCAAATTGTTTTCAGCCTGGAATTGGGCCAATAAAATTCAGCAGTAAGTGCATCCGTTTAGTTCAGTTCCAAGCTGCATACAATTTACATGCAATTTGGAATTCATCTCATTGCCCATCTGTAGCTGTGAGTACAGACTTATTCGTTTTAGTTTTTCTCATAAGTTTTCTCCTAGGTGATATTTACACATCTTATAAATAAAATTCCTTTTAAAGTGAACCTGAAGCATAAAAAAAACAAAAACAACAAAAACAAAAAAAACAAACAGATACTTACCTAAGCAGAGGGAAGACTCTGGGTCCTATAGGGTCTTCCATTCCTCTCCTGGTCCCCTGGTTGCCTCCAGCACTGTTGCCCCCATTATAAGTTTCTGATTGATGGGTAAAAGACTGCTCAATTCTTCCATGTGAGTTATTGGAAGTCTTCAGGGGGCCTGATTGCTCCCAAAAACGGGAGGATCCATAGTGCACACGCCCAAGAATGCTCTCTTGTACACTCGCACACGCGCAGTATGGAGCCACTTATTTTCAGGAGACATCCGAAGCCTCCTGCGGTGGCAGATTTGAACAGGGGAGACAGTGATTGAGCGAGGAGTTAGGGAGAGGAACAGAAAGGCTCTATAGAACCCAGAGCCTTACCCTCCCCCTAAGTATCTGTTTTTGTATTTTACAAAAGCGCCATGTTTTCTTTAAACCACCTGTAAGCAAGAAAATATAAATATTCAGAATAATTTTGAGAGTACTTTTTTATTTACTTTTGGTACTTTTTCAATTGCCGAGTGCTAAAATGTTATTTTAAACAGAATATTAAAAACTATTTTGTAAGAGAAAGCTTAGGAGGAAAAGTGAACTGAATGCTGTGGAGTTCTACTTCTGAATTGGTGAGAATAAGTGCTAGACTAGTGTTGGGATTACATTAGTCTGTAGTTACAGTTAAAACATAAGAGTCTAACTAGTGTGGCATGGGTGCTGCCTTCGGAACAAACAAATGACTGCCTCGAAGAAAAAGAAACTTAAAACATATTTTGCTATAATCAAGTGAACCCAACCTTTATTGATTTTCTTGGATAGAAAATGACAGATGTTGTTCATTAGTTGCATTGTGCACAAAGGAACCCTGGGATAATTGGATGTGCTATAATTTAAATGCTGCTTCCTCTGCTGCATATTAATCTCTGCAATCTGATTTCATGGAGCTACAAATGAAAATCACAAAATACTCACGGTTCCGGGGTGTAGAGAGGATCTGATCCATGTCGGATATACTGAGTGCAGTGAAACACTCTGTAAGCTAGTCCAGCTAAGAAGTCTCTTGGGGAGAGGTAGCCAGCAACTGGCCTCACCGTGAATCCAGATCTCTCTAAATAAATGATAGAACATTTATTCTACCATGCATCAATAAAGAGCTGCAGAAAAGACATTGCACAAAATGTTTCTTCCTAACACAGAACTAAAATTATCACATTAAGACTGAAAATAATGGTTCTGAGCACCTACATTAAAAGAATTGAATAGATTGTTTCCAGTGGTGCTGTAAAGGCCTTGGGTCTTTCAGGCTTCTGCATTAACATTAAGCCCTTTAATGCTTTGGCCACCTAAGTTATGGTGAATACTAATGTGCATATCAAAACTCCTGCTGTGGGCTGGAAAACACAGAAGGCCATATGCATTTCCTTTACTTTAATTATAATAATTTTATGGTAAACCTTAAAGCAGGAATATATATATATATATATATATATATATATATATATATATATATATATATATATATATATATATATATATATAGCTCATATCTGTCAGTTTAAGATAGTAGCATAGGTTAAACAAAAATGTGAAGTGCCTTTTCCATTGTAGAGAAGCAGAATTCTTCCAAAATGCACCTCAAAGCACAGGGTCTGGGAAAGAGGAGATCACATTACCTGGATTTCTCTACAAGAAAATAGTACTCCACGCTTTTCTAATTTATGCTACTACAGTATTGCTATGAAACCTTACAGAAAGAAGATGTAGATCCAAGAGTCTCAATGTGTGGTACCCAGGAGGTACTTCTGATGGGTCCTGAGAGTACTCAGGCTTGATATAATTAGTTATGGCAAATTAAGAGCTTTAAAAAATGATAATTCACAAAAATTCTATATCATCAACACCACCAAAATAGTATTTTAGCTATTTAAATGCAATATAGTAAACTTTTGGAAATTGTTGAAAAGAAATACTGTATACTACTGCTAAATATACCTATTGATGGGTACTTGAGATCATTTTACCATAGTAGGGGTTACTTGATGGCTTTCAAATGGGGGTACATACTAAGGTGTTGAGAAACACTGATGTAGATGATTTCTGACAATAGTGATTATATGCCAGTTCACATATTACATTTTATTGTATTTAAAATAGTTCAATGCAGGGGTAACTGAGATCAGGACTGGTGTCCTGCAGAGCAGGGTGTGAGTGTAGGCTAAAATCAGGACTGGTGATCAGCAGAGCAGGGTCTCAGTATAGGCAAAGATCAGGACTGGTGTCCTGCAGAGCAGGGTGTGAGTGTAGGCTGAAATCAGGACTGGTGATCCGCAGAGTAGGGTCTCAGTGTAGGCTGAGATCAGGCCTGGGAATCTGCAGAGCATGGTCTGATTTTAGGCTCAGATCAGGACTGGTGACTGGCAGAGCAGGGTCTCAGTGTACACTGAAATCAGGACTGGTGACTGGAAGAGTAAGGTCTAAATGTAGGCTGAGATCATGACTGGAGATCGCAGAGCAGGGTCTGAGGGTAGGCTGAGATCAGTCAGGACTGGAGACCGCAGAGTAGGGTCTCAGTGTAGCCTGAGATCAGGACTGGTGATCGGCAGAGCAGGGTCTCAGTGTAGGCTGAAATCGGGACAGGTGACAAGCAGAGCAGGGTCTGAATGTAGGCTGAGTTCAGGACTCATGATCAGCAGAGCAATGTCTCAATGTAGACTGAGATCAGGATTGGTAACCGGCAGAGCAGGGTCTGAGTGTAGGCGGAGATCAGGACTGGGGACCAGCAGTGCAGTCTAGGCTGACAACAGGCCTGGTGACTGGCAGAGCATTGACTGGCAGAGCATTATTTCTTCGTGTGCTGCAATCCAGACTGATGATAGCACACAAAACAGGATCAGATGGTAGGCAGACTTAGTAGGGAACAGGTTATAGGCAGACTGGGTCCAGGTAGCATGAAAGGTTCACGACAGGATGCTGGAAGGCAGAAATGGAGATATGCTAGGGAGCTGTAGATGTGTCAACACACTATATAATCATATATACAATTCTGTTTGAGCCGGGTTTAATCACTTAACCTCCAAGGGTTTTTCTCCTTAAAAAAAATCAGAGCAATTTTTACCTATCAGCACTCCATCCATTCATTCACCTACAACTTAATTACAACTTATCACAACGAAACAATCTATATCTTGTTTTCTCCGCCACTGATTAGGCTTTTTGTTTGGGGGGGGGGGGTACTTTTTGCTAAGAGTTATTTTATTCTAACTGCATTTTAATGGGAATAACCAGAAAAAAATGGGAAAAATATATTATTTCTGTTTTCGGCCATTATAGTTTTAAAAAAATACATAAAATGCCCATTTATCTGGGTTATTGCAATGTTAAACTTTTTTCCAATGTATGGTGCCAATATTTTATTTGGAGATGGATTTATTTGGAAGGGTGCATTTTTTCAGTTTTGCGTCCATCACTAATTACAAGCCGATACTTTAAAAAGTAAGAGTAATATACCTTCTTGACATACATATAAAAAAAAAGTTCAGTCCCTAAAATAATGTTTTTTTTTAATTGTTACTAAAAAAAATTGGGGGTAACTATTGGGGAGTGTGGGAGGCAAGGGGTTAATTTTAAATGTAAGAAATATATTTTTTCATTAAAAAAAGGTTTGCAGATGTAATTTTACTATTTGGCCACAAGATGTCCTTGTGCATAACTTCCCTATGCGTAGTATCACTACGCAAAGAGGAAGTAATACGTGAACATGTAAGTATCGTTTTTTGTGAATGGCAGCGCCATCTCATTGCTGGCCACGGCCATTCACACAGAGACTTAGATAAATTAATGGGAACTGTGCTCCCATTCATCGATTTCCCGTCTAGCGATCTGCGACGGTAACGAGTGCGGGAGTGCATGGGGGTGAGCGGGAGCGCGCAGCAGCAAGGGACGAAGTTCCTCGTCCCGGGGAAGGGGAGGTGGTGGTAAAGCAGAGGCGTAGATACTCATCCTGGGGAGGGGAAATGGTTAAATACCCTGATTTTGTCACGCCCCCATGTGAGGTCACAAGTCAGTGATATGCACTGCATGTCACTGCGAGGACACACCAGAGCCAGCTCCTGAGCCAAGCAGCCAAACCATCCTGGAGACTTGAGGATGCCCAGGATGGGAATGTGCCAGGAGCATAAAAAAAGAAAAGCTTAATTTAGAGGGGATGCTGACTCTACAGAGCAGGGCAATGAATAAGACAGCTACAATATGCAGTTGTTAACCACTTGAGGACCGTGGGCTTTACCCCCCTTAAGGACTGGCCACTTTTTTTCCATTCAGACCACTGCAGCTTTCACGGTTTATTGCTCGCTCATACAACCTACCACCTAAATGAATTTTGGCTCCTTTTTTTGTCACTAATAAAGCTTTCTTTTGGTGCTATTTGATTGTTCCTGCAATTTTTACTTTTTATTATATTCATCAAAAAGGCATGAATTTTGGCAAAAAAATGATTTTTTAAACTTTCTGTGCTGACATTTTTCAAATAAAGTAAAATTGCTATATACATGCAGCGCGAAAAATGTGGACAAACATGTTTTTGATTAAAAAAAACCCATTCAGTGTATATTTATTGGTTTGGGTAAAAGTTATAGCGTTTACAAACTATGGTGCAAAAAGTAAATTTTCCCATTTTCAAGCATCTATGACTTTTCTGACCACCTGACATGTTTCATGAGGGGCTAGAATTCCAGGATAGTATAAATACCCCCCAAATGACCCCATTTTGGAAAGAAGACATCCCAAAGTATTCACTGAGAGGCATAGTGAGTTCATAGAAGATATTAATTTTTGTCACAAGTAAGCGGAAAATGACACTTTGTGACCAAAAAAAAAAAAGTTTCCATTTCTTCTAACTTGCGACAAAAAAATGAAATCTGCCATGGACTTGCCATGCCCCTCTCTGAATACCTTGAAGTGTCTACTTTCCAAAATGGGGTCATTTGGGGGTGCTAATTTGTAAGCACCCCTGTAAAGCCTAAAGGTGCTCATTGGACTTTGGGCCCATTAGCGCAGTTAGGCTGCAAAAAAGTGCCACACATGTGGTATTGCCGTACTCAGGAGAAGTAGTATAATGTCTTTTGGGGTGTATTTTTACACATACCAATGCTGGGTGGGAGAAATATCTCTGAAAATGACAATTTTTTAAAAAATTTTTACACACAATTGTCCATTTACAGAGATCTTTCTCCCACTCAGCATGGGTATGTGTAAAAATACACCCCAAAACACATTATACTACTTCTCCTGAGTACGGCAATACCACATGTGTGGCACTTTTTTGCACCCTAACTGCGCTAAGGGGCCCAAAGTCCAATGAGTACCTTTAGGATTTCACAGGTCATTTTTGTTTCAAGACTACTCCTCACGGTTTAGGGCCCCTAAAATGCCAGGGCAGTATAGGAACCCCACTAATGACCCCATTTTAGAAAGAAGACACCCCAAGGTATTCCGTTAGGAGTATTGTGAGTTCATAGAAGTTTTTATTTTCTTGTCACAAGTTAGTGGAAATTGATTTTAATTGTTTTTTTCACAAAGTGTCATTTTCCGCTAACTTGTGACAAAAAATAAAATCTTCTATGAACTCACCATACTCCTAACGGAATACCTTTGGGTGTCTTCTTTCTAGAATGGGGACATTTGTGGGGTTCCTATACTGTCCTGGCATTTTAGGGGCCCTAAACCGTTAGAAGTAGTCTTGAAACCAAATGTCGCAAAATGACCTGTGAAATCCTAAAGGTACTCATTGGACTTTGGGCCCCTTAGCGTACTTAGGGTGCAAAAAAGTGCCACATATGTGGTACCGCCGTACTCAGGAGAAGTAGTATAATGTGTTTTGGGGTGTATTTTTACACATACCCATGCTGGGTGGGAGAAATATCTCTGTAAATGACAATTGTTTGATTTTTTTTACACACAATTGTCCATTTACAGCGAGATTTCTCCCACCCAGCATGGGTATGTGTAAAAATACACCCCAAAACACATTATACTACTTCTCCTGAGTACGGCGATACCACATGTGTGACACTTTTTTGCAGCCTAGGTGCGCTAAGGGGCCCAACGTCCTAATCACAGGTCATTTTGAGGCATTTGTTTTCTAGACTACTCCTCACGGTTTAGGGCCCCTAAAATGCCAGGGCAGTATAGGAACCCCACAAGTGACCCCATTTTCGAAAGAAGACACCCCAAGGTATTCCGTTAGGTGTATGGCGAGTTCATAGAAGATTTTATTTTTTGTCACTGGGGAGGTGATCGGAAGGGGGTCTGAGGGGGATCTGAGGGTTTGGCCGAGTGATCAGGAGCCCACACGGGGCAAATTAGGGCCTGATCTGATGGGTAGGTGTGCTAGGGGGTGACAGGAGGTGATTGATGGGTGTCTCAAGGTGTGATTAGAGGGGGGAATAGATGCAAGCAATGCACTGGCAAGGTGATCAGGGCTGGGGCCTGAGGGCATTCTGAGGGTGTGGGCGGGTGATTGAGTGCCCACAAGGGGCAGATAGGGGTCTAATGTGATAGGTAGCAGTGACAGGGGGTGATTGATGGGTAATTAGTGGGTGTTTAGGGTAGAGAACAGATATAAACACTGCACTTGGGAGGTGATCTGACGTCGGATCTGCGGGCGAACTATTGGTGTGGGTGGGTGATCAGATTGCCCGCAAGGGGCAGGTTAAGGGCTGATTGATGAGTGGCAGTGACAGGGGGTGATTGATGGGTGGCAGTGCCAGGGGATGATTGATGGGTGGCAGCGACAGGGGGTGATTGACAGGTGATTGACAGGTGATCAGTGGGTTATTACAGGGAAGAACAGATGTAACTAATGCACTGGCGAATTGATAAGGGGAGGTCTGAGGGCAATCTGAGTGTGTAGGCGGGTGATTAGGTGCCCACAAGGGGCAGATTAGGGTCTGATCTGATGGGTAACAGTGACAGGTGGTGATAGGGGGTGATTGTTGGGTAATTCGTGGGTGTTTAGGGTAGAGAACAGATGTAAACACTGCACGTGGGAGGTGATCTGACGTCGGATCTGCGGGCGATCTATTGGTGTGGGTGGGTGATCAGATTGCCCGCAAGGGGCAGGTTAGGGGCAGATTGATGGGTGGCAGTGCCAGGGGGTGATTGATGGGTGGCAGTGACAGGGGGTGATGGGGTGATTGACAGGTGATCAGTGGGTTATTACAGGGAAGAGCAGATGTAACTAATGCACTGGCGAATTGATAAGGGGAGGGGGGGTCTGAGGGCAATCTGAGCGTGTAGGCGGTTGATTGGGTGCCCGCAAGGGGCAGATTAGGGTCTGATCTGATGGGTAACAGTGACAGGTGGTGATAGGGGGTGATTGATGGGTAATTAGTGGGTGTTTAGGGTAGAGAAGAGATGTAAACACTGCACTTGGGAGGTGATCTGACGTCGGATCTGCGGGCGATCTATTGGTGTGGGTGGGTGATCAGATTGCCCGCAAGGGGCAGGTTAGGGGCTGATTGATGGGTGGCAGTGACAGGGGGTGATTGATGGGTGATTGACAGGTGATTGACAGGTGATCAGGGGGATAGATGCATACAGTACACGGGGGGGGGGGGGTCTGGGGGTGTCTGGGGAGAATCTGAGGGGTGGGGGGTGATCAGGAGGGGGCAGGGGGGGGGAAATAGCGTTTACAGATAGTGACAGGTAGTGATTGATGGGTGATTAGGGGGGTGATTGGGTGCAAACAGGGGTCTGGGGGGTGGGCGGGGGGGTTGGGTCTGAGGGGTGCTGTGGGCGATCTTGGGCAGGGGGGGGGAGAAATCAGTGTGCTTGGGTGCGACATAGGGTGGCTGCAGTCTGCCCTGGTGGTCCCTCGGACATTGGGACCACCAGGGCAGGAGGCAGCCTGTATAATACACTTTGTAAACATTACAAAGTGTATTATACACTTTGTATGCGGCGATCGCGGGGTTAACATCCCGCCGGCGCTTCCGTACGGCCGGCGGGATGTTGCGGCGGGTGAGCGGAGACAGGCGCCGGCGGAGGATCGCGTCACGGATGACGCGATCGCTCCGCCCATGCCCCTAAAAGGACCGCTGCCTCTGTGGGTGAGCTGGTCCTTGCTGGCTCCACTTTGTTATAATTTAAGTAGGCCTCAGTTACTTGGCCTGAGTTTTATGTAAAAGGCTTGTCCGCAGTGTATGCCTTTAAAATAAATAGAGTTTTGTGATGCAGGCCTAAGCATCTCAGTGTCTGCTTGTTATTCATTTTTGTCTCAAGCAGATACTGAGAACATGTTCCTAAAAGAAGGCCATCGGCCTACTCAGACCTCAAGACGTACACCACAGGAACAGAAAACATCAGCCGTATTTACTAAATATCCACATTCCAGTAAGTAAAGGAAAGGTGACATTAAATATTAATCGAGTGGGTGGGTATTATGACACCACGATAGGGCTCATCCAATAGTCGGGTCTAGGGGATGGCGAATATGATGTCACGTTTAACTCTTTCCTAGTCGGTATTAAACACCTAGGGGGGGGGGGGGGCGCTCAGAGCTCACTCTGCTTCATACTTTCATGCCCTTCATCTCTGACTTCTACTGACTGGAACCCAATTGTTTCTCTAAGTATGTTCATTCCTTTCTGTAATCTGATATGATGTATGCTGTACATAGGTAGTCTAGATGTAACATAGAGTAGATACAAGAAGACCTGGGTACTTTCAGAAGGAAGGTACTCATGCCGCTGTAACGCAACATGGAAGTCTGCTTTGCAAGGAGATGATAAACTGTATCTATCTGTATTTCTGTTACTTGAATAAATAACGTAAACATTGAAGAAGCCTGAGAAAGTCTATCTCCTGCTTGCTGTGTGAAGAGTCATGTTTGCAAACTCCTGCTGATGAGTTTGCTGGTGCCGGAGCAAAAGGTGGATATTACACACTTCCCGGCCGCCCCTGTGCGTTAGGCGGTCGGGAAGTGGTTAAATCAGATTCCGATTTTTAATAGTTACTGCATGCTGCGTTTTTTCCTCCGTTTTTCTGTTGATTGCACTCAGGGAAAATCGGAATTGCAAATCGGAATCACAAAACGGATTTAAAGTGTTCATGGAGCCTAAAACACATACAGGGCCGGCGCTACCATACAGGCAAAGGGGGCAATTGCCCCAGGGCCCCAGAGCTTGTAGGGGGCCCCCAGTGGCTACAAGAGGAAAAAAAATTTAAAACGACCTTCTAGTTTTTGAGAAAATCGATTTTAACGTTTCAAAGGAAATAAATACACATTTAAAAACCCGCCTACTTGAATGGTTGATAACAAATCCACCTTACATTCTAGAAACCTTAAATTTGTAAGATATGTTAAGGAGATCATTGGGAATAAGAGGAAATAAATATTTTTCAAAAAGACCTAATAGTTTTTGAGAAAATAGATTTTAAAGTTTCGAAGGAAAAAGTATACTCTTAAATGCGGTAAATGTCACTTTTAGTAGCAAACCTAACGGTAGTGTAATTTTACATGCATTAAAGAAAGAGCAATAAATTTCCTGACAGGGTTTCCAGGGGGTCCATACGCAGCCGCAGTGCTTTGGCCAGGGACCGCTATACAGTCGCAATATGGTTGTATGAAGATCCCTGGCATTTTTTCCTATTTTCCCAATTTTTTTTTATGTTTAGAGTGTGGGAATTAAAGAAAAAAAATAATGTGGGGTCCCCCCTCCTGAAACTTTTTAACCCCTTGTTCCCCATGCAGGCTTGGGTAGCCAGAATGTGGAGCTCTGACTGATTAGGGCCTGACTATACCAGCTGCAAAAAGGTCCCTTAATGCCGATTTTTTTTCCGGGGTATCTGTTGGGGGGGCCCCCAGGTTTATTTTGCCCTGGGGCCCCATTGTTGCTTAAACCGGCCCTGAACACATAAGATGTTCAGCCTAAACAATCACAAACAATTTTGCTGAATGCCCCCAGCCACCATCATAATGAGAGGTTGCTCCCTCTGCTTTTCTGTGAGGATAAATATGATGTGGCCTTGCTGACAGGCTGGATAGTTTAGTAATTTAGAAAACATTTAACTTTATTAATGCTTGCAAGGAATGTTTTAAGTGACCATTAACTGTACAATCGACCAGCCGATCCAGAACGATCTAAAATAATTATGAGGGCACACAAACAAAAATATACATAAATATCAAAACAGTGAGATCATTCAAGAAAATGGATTGACAAAAGGATTGATACATTAATTGGTAACACTAACACTGTACTGTTAATGTGCACCTTAAAAGTGTACCCAAGGCGGGTACGGTCAGGCCAATGGGAAACCGAGGCTCCATGATCTGCCTCTGTTCCGCCTCCGCGTTGCTCTCTGCCACCCCCCCCCCCCCCAGCGTCATGCTGTCACCCCCCCCCCAGCTTCATGCTGTCACCCCCCCCCCCCCCCCAAAAAAAAAACAGCGATAAGCAGCTTGTTGGCAGCTAACAGGGGGAAGAGGCGTCCCTTGCAGGAGAAGCACTCCTGCAAAATGCCCACTCTTGCATTAGAAAAGCCCCTTCCCCAGCTCTGATTGGCCAGCTCTGCCTCTCCCCCACCAGTATCCCACTTCCCTGCTTCCAGAGCCAGAGCTGCGGGGCTGTGACCCCAGGGGCCACAGACATATTTGCCTTTTTTTCCTGGAAAATCGGCGATTGCGGGATGTAGGAGCGGCAGTATTTGACACTACCTGATCCGGCTAGTCCCCGAATCACTTAGCATTGTTTTGTTTTTTTGTTTTTTTTTATAAGTTCCACCTCGCTTTGCTTTAAAATGACTGAAACAGAAATACGCAAATATACCAGATGTATATAACAATGGCACTCTCTCTGGACAAATGTTATGTTAGTATTGTATTATGTACACATTTTCAGTGCAGTGAGGTAAATTAAAGATCAATCCATTTAAAAACCATTTGCCTTTTCCTTGCAAAAGTAGACCCACAGACACCCCCAGGAGAATGGAAGCCCCTGGAGCTGCCCACTATTCATCCACCTTTGATTTTGAGACATGTCAAAAAAGGGATATACTTAACCACTTTAGGATCCTTGGTACGCATATCTACGCCCCTTTAAACTTCATGTGCGGATCAGGGGGGTAGATATGCGTACTGCTGCCTTACCGTTGCGTTCCCGATCCTCGCGCTGTTTTCCGTCGATTCACCGTCGCAGCCCCCTCCATCTGTGATCAGGATGTGAGAATCTTTTGATTCTCAATCCCGATCACCGTTCCTGTGTCTTCCGATAGCTTGTAAACGTCACGCAAGCTCTCAGACCCGACACTTCCGTGTTCGGCTGTGTTCTATTAATAGAAACACGGTCTCAGTAGCACCATCTTGTGGCCAAAAAGTAAAATACACCTATTTATACTAGTATACTGTTTTACATAGAAAGTTTATTATTCTTTTATTCTTTTATTACTTTTAACCCCTTCCAACCCTGCCCCA
The DNA here is from genome assembly GCF_040937935.1 of Hyperolius riggenbachi. Classification (NCBI taxonomy): domain Eukaryota; kingdom Metazoa; phylum Chordata; class Amphibia; order Anura; family Hyperoliidae; genus Hyperolius; species Hyperolius riggenbachi. The sequence goes on from NC_090648.1 coordinate 310,348,496, forward strand.
CAGTTACAGAAATAAAACACTTGTTAAATTTATTTATTTTTAAATTACATCATTTACTTTTTTTTACACAAATAGTTACCTTAGGGACTTTTCTAATATGGATGTCATACAAGTATGTCACTGTTAATTTTGCAAAAAAGGTCTTGTAATAAGTGAAAAAGTATTAAAAATCCCTAAATGGAAAAATGCTCCTTTATTTCCAGATAAAATATTATCACCATACATTGTACTAGGGACACAATTTAAACGTTGTAATAACCGGGACAAATGGGCAATTAAACCGTGTGGGTTTTATGTACCGAAGCACGTTTTATTTTGAAACTATAATGGCTGAGAAATAATCATTTTTTTTCTTTGTTTCCTTATTATTCCCTTTACAATGCATATAACATAAAATAATTCATAGAAAAAACTACCACCCAAAGAAAGCCTAATTTGTGGTGAAAAAAAAAACAATATATAGATCATTTCAGTGTGATAAGTAACAATAAAGTTATCGCTGAATGAATGGGAAGAGCACTGAAATGTGAAAGTTGTTTTGGTTTTTAAGGGAAAAAACCTGTGATCCTGAAGTGGTTAAATCTCACCTTTCAGAAACAGTGCAACATCCTCTAGCTGTGGTACATTGTCATCCCGGTATCCGCAGTATTTAGTCAATAGAGGTAGGTTCTTCAAATATTCTCTACATGCGTGAGTTGGGTACAGTTTTGTGAGTTCCCTGAACACTGTGCCCCATGTTCTGATTTCTTCTGCTGTGTATTCCACTCTTGGTATTGGTTGCCCACTAAATAAATTCAAGAAAAATGTGATTGAGATACATATATTTATATATGTTATTATTATTATTATTATTATTTTGCAAGAACTCCTAAAAAAGAAAATCACTTACTACTTATAGCTCATAGCAACATCCACAAAATATTTCCTCCTTTGCCGGTACACATTGTCCTTAAATCCCTTCAGAAAACAAGAAAAAGGATATGTCAGAGAAAGAAAAACAATAAAAAAAAGAAAAAAAATTGACAAAGTGATTAAGGGAAAGACTGAGTAAACAAACTATTACAGGTCAACCATGCTTTGAAGGAAATCGCTGGATGAGATATTTCATTTACTGCAGTCCCAAACTGGCCGCACAGAGGTCAAATGAGGACTTCAACTGCAAGATGCTAAATACACAAAATCCTGGAACCTTCAGATCTTTTTAATGCTATACCCATGTTTCTATCTCACCTTCCTTTAGCCAATGGTGAGTACGGTATCAGTCTCTGCATCACATAGATTTATTTTTCTTTTTATGGCATATTTGAAATGTAATGGCTATGGAATATAGCGGAAACTATTCAAAAGTATATTGTATCTGCAGAGTGGACTGTTATGCAGCAAGTCTGATTTGGATCTTACTGAGCCTAATAAGCCTAATTTACTAACACCATGAAGAATCTTTGCTCAAATGTGATACTATAAAAATGACCCTCACCATATTTATTTGGAAAAATAATAATGTGAATGCCTATGACTGTAAACATACAACTACTAATTAACCAAGCATTTGCGGTCTAGTTGTAATTAAACACTCTTAACAGCAATTTACTGTATACTGCTTTTTAATGATACTTTATTGAAAAGCTGACTTTTCAAACATCAGTGTAGTGTGTATTATATTAATCAAATTTTACATTTTTAAAAGCATAAAAGTGCTTTGCTTTGACATTTGTTAATCTACCTTTTATACCCGGGGCAATTTTAGCAATTGGCAGTTTAGGTGACATAGGCCAGTGCAGGCTGTGCAACCGCACAGGGGCCCTGTGTCCTCTGGGGCACATGCAGCTCCATCACAGTCAGGCACAGATTACCCTTTAGGTTTGTGTAAATGTCAGCAGATTGTTAGCTCCTCTGAGGACAGTTAATGACATGACTATGTACTTGTAAAGTCCTGAAGAAATTGTAAATGCTATATACAGTAAATACATAATAATATGGTAGGCTATTAGAGATGTTGCGAACCTCCAATTTTAAGTTCATGAACCTCCGCGAAAGGTTTGGTTCGCGAAAAAGTTCGCAAACCGCAATAGACTTCAATGGGGAGGCGAACTTTGAAAATTTAAAAAAATTCTACCGGCTGGAAAAATGATAGAAAACATGTTTCAAGAGCTCTAATACCTGGAGGCACACCTGATTGAGTGAAATACACATCACTGTTGGAGGATCTGCCCTCCCTCCCTCCTCCAAGCAAGGTCCTTATACCATTTGACTCAGTTGTCTGCCTACACTAATTAGTTATGGGACAGCTGCTACACACTCTGCTAGGGAGATTTTAATTAGCCTGTTGTGGGTCTCCTCCCACCTCCCACCGGAGGGAGGAGGTCTCATCTGCCAGGGAATTATACTATTTCAAAAAACAGTTTACATCATACCATGGCTGAGAATCGAACCCAGATCTCACTGTGTGGTGGGCAAGTCACCCTAACCACTGTACCACTACAGTAGTAACTGAAGCTGGCCTAAAATTTACCATTTATGCTCAATGCAATAGAAACATTAGGTTACTTAAAGGGAACCTTAACTGAGAGTGATATGGATGTTTCCTGTAAACAATACCAGTTGCCTGGCAGTCCAGTTGATCTTTGTGACTGCAATAGTGGCTGAATCACACCCTGAAACAAGCATGCAGCTAATCCAGTCTGACTTCAGTCAGAGCACCTGATCTGCATGCTTGTTCAGGGGCTGTGGCTAAAAGTATTAGAGACACAGGATCAGCAGGCGATTCAGGCAACTGGTATTATTTTAAAAGGAAAAATCCATATGCTTCTCCGTTTAGGTTCCCTTTAAGGATTTGTAGCATAAAAGCCAACTCACATTGGCTGGGATTTGAACCTGGGTCTCACTGTGTGGTGGGCAAGCACCCTAACCACTGTACCACAACAGTAGTAACTGAGGCTGGCCTAAAATGTACCATGTATGCTCAATGCAATAGAAACATTAGGTTGCTTAAAGGGAACCTTAACTGAGAGTGATATGGATGTTTCCTGTAAACAATACCAGTTGCCTGGCAGTCCAGCTGATCTTTGTGACTGCAATAGTGGCTGAATCACACCCTGAAACAAGCATGCAGCTAATCCAGTCTGACGTGGCTGGGATTTGAACCTGGGTCTCACTGTGTGGTGGGCAAGCACCCTAACCACTGTACCACAACAGTAGTAACTGAAGCTGGCCTAAAATTTACCATTTATGCTCAATACAAGAGAAAAAGTAGACAAGACAAATAACATTTATATCACACTTTTCTCCTGGCGGACTCAAAGCACCAGAGCTGCAGCCACTAGGGCACTAGGGCTCTATAGGCAGTAGCAGTATTAGGAAGACTTGCCTAAGGTCTCCTACTGAATAGGTGCTGGCTTACTGAACAGACAGAGCTGAGATTTGAACTCTGGTCTCCTGTGTCAGAAGCAGAGCCCTTACCCATTACACCATGCAGCCACTGCTTACGGATATGTAGCCAGACATGGCCTTGTCTTTTGTGTTCAACAGTTGTCCAAAGAGAATACCAGATAGCCAGGTAGATTCATCCCTCTCTCTCTCTCTCACCAACACTACATGCTGAAGCCAGCCTAGCATGTACCATTTATGCTCAATCTATTTATGCTCAAAAATACAATTCCGTGGAAAGCGGTGACCATCCCTACTAGGGAGAGAGAGAGAGAGAGAGAAAGAGAGAGAGAGAGAGAGAGAGAGAGAGAGAGAGAGAGAGAGAGAGAGAAAGAGAGAGAGAGCGATATGAATCTACCTGGCTATCTGGGGTTCTCTTTGGACAACTGTTGAACACAAAAGCCAAGGCCATGTCTGGCTACATATCCGTAAGCAGTGGCTGCATGGTGTAATGGGTAAGGGCTCTGCTTCTGACACAGGAGACCAGAGTTCAAATCTCAGCTCTGTCTGTTCAGTAAGCCAGCACCTATTCAGTAGGAGACCTTAGGCAAGCCTTCCTAACACTGCTACTGCCTATAGAGCATGCCCTAGTGGCTGCAGCTCTGGTGCTTTGAGTCCGCCAGGAGAAAAGTGTGATATAAATGTTATTTGTCTTGTCTACTTTTTCTCTTGTATTGAGCATAAATGATAAATGCTAGGCCAGCTTCAGTTAGTACTGTTGTGGTACAGTGGTTAGGGTGCTTGCCCACCACACAGTGAGACCCGGGTTCAAATTCCAGCCAATGTGAGTTGGCTTTTATGCTACAAATCCTTAAAGGGAACCTAAACTGAGAAGGATATGGATTTTTCCTTTTAAAATAATACCAGTTGCCTGAATCGCCTGCTGATCCTGTGTTTCTAATACTTTTAGCCACAGCCCCTGAACAAGCATGCAGATCAGGTGCTCTGACTGAAGTCAGACTGGATTAGCTGCATGCTTGTTTCAGGGTGTGATTCAGCCACTATTGCAGTCACAAAGATCAGCTGGACTGCCAGGCAACTGGTATTGTTTAGAGGAAACATCCATATCACTCTCAGTTAAGGTTCCCTTTAAGCAACCTAATGTTTCTATTGCATTGAGCATAAATGGTAAATTTTAGGCCAGCTTCAGTTACTACTGTAGTGGTACAGTGGTTAGGGTGACTTGCCCACCACACAGTGAGAGCTGGGTTCGATTCCCAGCCATGGTATGATGTAAACTGGTTTTTGAAATAGTATAATTCCCTGGCAGATGAGACCCTCCTCCCTCCGGTAGGAGGGAGGAGGGAATAGGTAGAAGGGTAGAAGGGTAGAAGGGGAGGTGGGGACCCACAAGAGTCTAATTAAAATCTCCCTAGCAGAGTGTGTAGCAGCTGTCCCATAACTAATTAGTGTAGGCAGACAACTGAGTCAAATGGTATAAGGACCTTGCTTGGAGGAGGGAGGGTGGGCGGGCCTCCAGCAGTGAGAGCAGTGTGTTTGGCAATAATGTGTCTGCTGACAGTGATATGGAGGGTCAAAGTTTTGCTCAATAGAGCATTATGGGGCGAATCGAACTTCCGCAAAAGTTCGCCTGATGCAGGCGAACCCCCAAAGTTCGCCTGGAACCGTTCGCAGGCGAACCGTTCGTGACATCTCTATAGGCTATTACACTACAACTTTGGTAGGGATTTTTTTGAGAGCTCCTTTGAGGACAGACAGCGACATGACTATGTACTCCGTAAAGTCCTGCAGAAAATGTGCTATGTAAATACATAAATATGCTATTATATAAATAATATATAATACCAAAAATAACTGTGACCGACTGTGGTAGGATTAAATTGCGAGTTCCTCTGAAGATAACTATGTATGCTGTAAAAAGCACTATGGAAGATATCAGTGGTGCATATACAGAATAATAGTATTAATAATATTGGTATGGTAGTTTACATTGTTACACATTTTCATCAGTGACACTTCTGCATGATGTATTCCAGTCATGTATGAGACATAATAAATATGTTAAAAATATGTCTAACATTAATACAGTGTTGACACAATGCAGAGAATGTTGACATACTTTAATGTTAAACTTTTTGGATCCACACATGGTTTGTTGGCCACGCCCACCTGCATGCCGCCCCCCCCCCCCCCCTACATTTCTTATGCACAGAGGCCCACTGTTGGCTTTGTCTATTACTAACAAAAAGTTTAAAAAGTAGGTGAAAATGTGCATTCAAAAGTATTCTGAGTACTTTCTTACATGCTGGTAGCTTAAAAGCCGTTTTATTGAAAATATGTGAAAATATCACCTAAGAGAAAACTTAGGTAAAAATCCATGCACTTTTAATTAATGTTGGTGAAATGTATCTGTTGAAGGTGTGAGTGGACAGTGAAGGGGAGGAGGAGGACTGATGACTGCACAGTGTTGCCTGCATCAAGTGCTGCTGAACTCTATCAAGACTAAGCATGCAATGTGGTAAAGTAGACAATCACTATCAGATCAAATTTACCTTTTTGACAGTACTATGATATCCTAATAGCAAGGCAAAATATTTCTTTACAGAAGTAATAGTCAGGGTTCAGAGCAATCTTATATAAATGTCAAGTGTTTATAAAGAACAGAGTGATCTATGATTATTCCAGATAACAGTATGAGAAACAGCATAAAGTACTTAACATTGTTGTTACTGTTGGAAATACTAATTTATAATAGGCTAAGTGCCTCAACCTTAAAGCAAGAAGAAGAAGTAGCGCCCTGCCATCAGGGCCAGTCCTACACTTGCCGCCGAGCTGTAGGGGTTAGGGGGCAGGAAGGGGGTATTGGGACAGCGGCAGGGAGGTGGGTCGGACCCCCCATCCCTCACCTGGGTTCCTATCTGCGCTCCTCCTCTAGCTTAAGTTCAGCAGCAGCCGCCGCTATTTGTAAGAGGCAGTGGGCGTGGATGACTCACCTCTTCCGCGTTCCAGCGTGCATTCCACTGTCGTCACTTCCTGCAATGCTGTCCACTTACAATACAGTGGGCGGCATTGCAGGAAGTGAGGACAGTGGAATGCACGCTGAAACGCGGAAGAGGTGAGTCATCCCCGCCCGCTGCCTCTTACTAATAGCGGCGGCTGCTGCAGAGCTTAAGCTGGAGGGGGAGCGCAGATGGGTGACCCAGGTGAGGGAGGGAGGGAGGGTCTGACACCCCCCCCCCCCCCCCCCGCCGATGTGTCCAATACCCCCTTCCTGCTCGCTACCTTCTTATACGGCGTATGCTATGCCGCGGGTCCACTTTACTGATTTATTAGGGAATATGAAATGTTTATACAAATACATTTGCAATTAACCCTTTCCAATCCATTTGTTTGATCACCCATGTCCCTGTCCCCCAGCACTTCTTTCCCGCTGTGCAGGGGGGGCGTAGGTGATCAATGAGTACTGCTGAGGGGGGAGCTGGTAGGGTCTCTACTTTCTCGCACCAGTGCAAGGCGGTCACCCATCAATTCACCAGCACCAGGTCATGCACTGTGGCTCCACTCCCCTTTACACGTGCCGCAGCATAATAACGCCACACAATGGTGCTGAAGTGGATCAAAGTGTTAGACTCTGTTTGACACTTTGATCCAAGTGCCTGCCGCCATGCTGGACTAGATCAGGTGGCAGTGCAGGCAGCGGGGAGCCCAAATGCACCCACGTAATTGTCACGATTGTGGAACTTTCCCCGTGATCAGCGCACAACGCGTGCGCTGACACGGCGGAGATCCTCCACAAGCGTATAATTTGCAGGAACCCAGCAAAAGGTGCTACGCACCTGTAGAGGGAAATTCCTGTCGGCAGATGGCGCTGAGGAGTGCAGAGGAACTAATCCTCTGTACCTCCACAAGTGCCAGACAGGAATTGTACGAAGCGCAGAACGCAATCGCAAGAGAGGCGATTGTGAATGAGATTGAGCAAAAAGGGATAGGTTGTATGTGTGTGCGCCAATCCAGTCGCCACTCCGCGACCGCGCACACACACAACAGCAGATACGAAATAGGAACGCGATCGCGAGAGGTGCGATCGCGAGACGTGACACAAGGCAGAACAGAATAGAATACAAGGGTAGCAAAGGCACAGCAAATACAATAAGGAGATACGGAAAATAACAACCGCTAGCTAACCGCGAACACCGCACTCATTCGCAACAGTGCACGCGGTTATGCGCGATCTCCACGTGATAAGCACAATAGAGACAAGCACGCCTAACAAACCATAAACAGACAAACATGAAACAGGGGACGCGAGCGCTTGCTTAACGGTTACCTCACCGAGCCTGTAGCAAGCGCAGCGGACAAGACAGACACACGAAAAACAAGAACTAGGCAGGAAGGATCCACCGCTCTTCCGCCAGAGCAAGTGTGATCCAAGCAGGAACATAGATCAGAAAGATCCACAGCCGCTAACGCTAGTGGCTAGTGCGATCTCAGCAAGACAGAACGATTCGCTATCAACCGCCGTTGGTGACAGCGCAATCGCGACCGACAAGACAGAACAGAAGGATCCCCAGCGCTCGCACAAAGTAGCTAGCGCGATCCCAGGAAACAGAACAGAAGGATCCCCAGCGCTAGCACAAAGTAGCTAGCGCGATCCCAGGAAACAGAACAGAAGAGATAGCTGGTAGCAACCGCTGCACCAGCTATACTCCAAGAACATAGATCAGAACCATTTCCTGTCAACCACCATAGGGACAGGACAATGGCAAACAGGCAAGACAAGACAGAACAGGCAATACAGATAATACAACCTGACTGGGCTAGAAGGGGAGCCAAAAGCAACCCCCAGGAATTAACTATACTAGATAGCAATGGCTGACACTCCAGCAGTGTCCATCAGGAACTGAGCAAGGAAGGGAAATGACCAGCAAAGCATTCTGGGAAACATAAAGCTCTTATAGTGCCAGTCATCAAAGAAGGCAGGTAGGGGATTTGCATAACGAATGTATGCAAATTCCCCAGCAAGAGAACAGAACAGAAACTTGCAATGAAAAGACAGGTCTCTGTTCCAGAGACCTGCAGCCCACAGACTAGAGGAATGGACAAACAGCTGTCTGCCTGTGCAGCCAGCTGAGCGGATCATCACAGTAATATTTATTATTATATTGGTGCAGCGGGGGAGTGTGGGGCCGCTGGTGATTAAAGTGTCAGACTAAGTCCAACATTTTGACTTAAAGGGGCTGAAGCTGTGCCGGACGTAGATCCAGCGAGGGCGCCTCTAGCAGCAGCCATAACTCTCCTTGTTGGACTATGTCTGACATAGGATTGGAAAAGGTTAATAACATGAATCTAAAATACAAGCACTTTGTAACTTTGTTTTTTTTTTATTACTATTTCTGCAACAAGTGATGAATGGAATGTGCCACATACAGAAATGTCAGAGAGCCCTGAGCAGATGTTAGACCTCATCACTAGACCTTCTGTAGTGCATTGTCTCCCTGTATCATTTGCTAATAACTATCATTTCAGATGGTTTTGAATTGAGCCCCTATGAAGTTTCAATGCATCCGACATAAGATGTTGTTAATCCTAACAGTATGGAAGTACGCGTTTATTTCTTTATACTCATTTGTTTATCTGGGTTCTTATTATCTAGTTTTAAGGCTTATGTGGAGAACAGATTACATTTTAGGTCATATTTTTGCAGAAATGTTGAAAATTTAAGCACCACTTGAAGCTGAGCCTTATAATCATAGGAATCACTACTCCTTAATAAAGCCTATTTGAGTTGCACTTAAAATAATTCAGTAATTGCCAACCACAGTTAAGTTTGTCACACTGACCAAAGAAAAAAAAGATATAATTTGCAAAGTTTGAACATATAAAACTTTACTCAAGTTAAAATATTAAAATCAACCCTTTGAAAACATACAAGAAAAACAGCATAAATTCCATCTTTGTCATTCAGACATAGTTGAGGTACACCAGTTAACTTTCCTGCTTTAAATTGACTTCTTTATTGGCTATCTAGTAAGCACCAGAAACAAAAATTAAAAAAACAAATTAAAGGATCACTAACCCCAAAAATATAGCATTTTAAATACCTGTGTATGTACATGTAAAAAGTATACGGTACATTTGTCGACATAAAAAGTACTAAAATTGTGTTTTTTCTATGTTGCTGTAGGTAGTAAAACTATGCCAAATCTACAAGTTTTGGACTAGTCAATCTCCTCATGGGGGATCCTCAGGGATTACCTTATTTTCAAAAGCACTTACCATACTAAATGGCTGTTGTTCAGTCTAACTGCCAGAAAATAGAGAGGCTGACAGGCATCTTTGTATAGGTAATTTCAGATAAATACCGACAATTCCACATGAACAGATGGATTAGTCAAAAACTTGTCAGATCTGTCAGATTATTACTACCTACTGTAAGTAACAGCAACAGAGGAGAAAAGTGATTTATAGTCAGTCTCTGGGAGAAATTGACTTCTTATGTTTATACATATTTTTAATTTTCAAATTTTTCTTGAGAGTAGTCCTTTAAATATAAAATCTAAATATCCAATCTAGCAAAGTTTTAGATTGCTCCTTGTTTTAATTTCCAGTGAAATGCAAATTGTAACCCAGAACATGTAAAAAGAAGCTAGATGTAACGGTTGTGGAACTTTCTCCGTGATCAGCGCACAACGCGTGCGCTGATATGGCGGAAATCCTCCACTAGCGTATAATTGCAGGAACCCAGCAAAAGGTGCTACGCACCCGTAGAGGGAAATTTCTGTCGGCAGATGGCGCTGGGGAGTGCAGAGGAACCAATCCTCTGTACCTCCACAAATGCCAGACAGGAATTGTACGAAGCGCAGAACGCAATCGCAAGAGAAGTGATTGCGAATGAGAACGAGCAAAGGGACAGGTTGTATGAGTGTGCGCCAATCCAGTCGCCACACACAACAGCAGATACGAAACAGAAATGCAACCGCAAGAAAGGCGATTGCCAGAAGTGACACAAGGCAGATCAGAACAGAATACGAGGATAGCAAAGGCACAGCAAATCATACAACGAGAAGATAAAGAAAACAACAAACGCTAACTGAACGCGAACACCGCACTCATTCGCAACAGTGCACGCGTTCATGCGCGGTCTCCACGTGATAAGCACAATAGAGACAAGCACACCTAACTAACCACTGACAGACAAACATGAAACAGAGGACGCGAGCGCTTGCTTAACGGTTACCTCACCGAGCCTCCAGCAAGCGTTCGTAGCAGACAACACAGACACACGAAAACAGGAACAGGCGGGAGATAGGATCCACAGCACTAGCGAAAAGAGGCCAGTGCGATCCAGGGAGACAGAACAGAAGGATCCACAGCACTAGCGCAGGATGCTAGTGCGATCCAGGTACAGAGTAGCAGAACAGAAGGATCCACAGCACTAGCGCAGGCTGCTAGTACGATCCAGGTACAGAGTAGCAGAACAGAAGGATCCACAGCACTAGTGAAAGTGGCTAGCGCAATCCAGGTACAGAGTAGCAGAACAGAAGGATCCACAGCACTAGTGAAAGTGGCTAGCGCGATCCAGGTACAGAGTAGCAGAACAGAAGGATCCACAGCACTAGCGCAGGCTGCTAGTGCGATCCAGCTACAGAGTAGCCGAACAGAAGGATCCACAGCACTAGTGAAAGTGGCTAGCGCGATCCAGGAAGACAGAACAGAAGGGGCTACCAGTAACAACCGCTGTTCCGGTTAGCACCCAGACACACAGAACGATTTCCTGTTGACCACCGCTGGGACAGGACAATAGCAACAGACAAACAAAACAGATAAGCAATCCTAACTGCACTAAGGAAACCTGCCCAGTGCAGTTTCCAGGGATTGCTCTAAGCTGATATACAAACAATGAGCAAGGTTGACACTCTCCAGAGTGTTTCACAGGAAGACTCCTTATGACCAGCCAAGCATTGTGGGAAACACATAGTACTTATAGTACACGCCTCCAATGAATAGGGCCAGGCAATTTGCATGACAACGTATGCAAATTCCTCAGCAAGCACAAGCTGCAAAACTGACAGGAGGTCTCCTTTCCAGAGTCCTGCAGCATGCAAACCTAAACAATGGTCAAAAGGCTGCCTGCCTGCGCAGGCAGCTAAGCGAATTCTCACACTAGAGGTTCCTAACAACCCTATTTGTGACTGGGGACTTCCATCATATTAAAGAATCAAAAGTAAGCTGTAACTGGGTGGACCAATCAATAACCACGCCATCACTAGGATTGAAAGACGTGTACAAGATTTCCAAATAGTTTGTCTGCAAAAAAAAAATCTAGTGTGTGTATATAGATTAAAACCAGCATAATCCTTTAATAAGCACTATCTCACACCATCCAGTTGTCTAAATTTAACCATGCACCTTATTTTAATTCCAAAACTTCCAAATGCTTAGCACTAACCCTGACCATTCACCTAATTCTTAATCATAACCCTTTAAAGAGGAGCTGTTAAGTATAGGGTATCAGAGGAAAAAAAAACACATATATCAGTAGATAAATACTGGCTGTACTTACCTGTACGTAACATATGCATTACACAGTCCATGTTCTGATTTCAGTCAATTTTTATATAGTATATACAGAGATTTATGTTCCTGACAGGTTCCATCTTTGACTGTCTGGGTCTGAAGCCAATCGTGATGTAATGTCCTCCCTTACCCTGCTTCCACTCTTCCTCCTGATTTAGTATGCATTAGCCCTCCCAACTCCCAGCCCTCAGACACTCCCACCAAGCTGTGGATGTCTTCATGCCTCCATCCCCCCAAACCAGAAACAGGTGCGTATGTCTGCCCGACCCCCCTCCCCCTCCCCTGCAGAAACAGGTGCGGATGGATGCCTTCTCACCCCAAAAAGCTAACACCGAGAGAGAGAGAGAGCGGAGCAGAGTACATCTCCAAAGTTCCTGCGCCACCACTGCAGTTTCCTCTGTCGCCATGCATCTCTCGCTCTACTGCTCGTGATTCCTATCATGTAACTCGTATGTGACAGACGCCAGCAGTAGAGAGAGAGATGCACGGTGACTGCAGTGGTGGCACTGGAAGTGTGGAGATGTACTCTGCTCCCGCTCTCTCTCTCGGTGTTAGCTTTTTGGGGTGAGAAGGCATCCGCACCTGTTTCGGGGGAGAAGAATATTGCACAGGCTCCTGCTGGGGGTGGGGGGTGAGAGCTGACAGGGGACAGCATCCAATCAGAGAGGAAGCAGTCAATCAGGCTGCAGTAAAGAATTAGGGAGAGATAGGGAAATGAAGGGGAGGAACAGGGAGGGCAGAAGAGTTTAAAAAAAACTCCCAGCATGCTCTGCAACTTCTCTTTTGCGGCTCTGCGTACTCCTTAGGAGCGTGGGGAAAAAAAGACGATTGCTATTCAGCCGACAAAAAGTAAGATAGATTTTTAACGTCAGTATTGCCTTTTTGGCTACCTTCCAAACTATTTAACACAGGAGAATAGAGATTTAAATCTGCTTTTTTTGCCTAACAGTTACTCTTTAAGGGTATCTTTAAGGGAGCCTGAAGTGAAAGGTATATGGAGCCTGCCATATGTATTTCCTTTTAAGCAATACCAGTTGCCTGGCTTTCCTGTTGATCCTCTGCCTCTAATGCTTTTAGCCGTAGACCCTGCACAAGCATGCACCAGATCAGGTGTTTCTGACATTATTGTCAAATCTAAAAAAAAAATTAGCTGCATGTTGTTTCTGGTGCGATTCAGACACTACTGCAGACAAAGATCAGCAGGACTGCCAGGCCACTATTATTGTTTAAAAGTAAATAAATACGGCAGCCTACATATACTTCTCACTTCGGGTTCTCTCAGAAAATATACTACAGCAATTCTAATCTTATTGTTTTATGCATACATTTTTATTTATCAGGTTGGTAAATTGGTAAATCAATAATCATATAATAACAGTTCTCAAAAACATTGGTGCACAGATGGCATGGTGCCCAAATTACGTGAATCTAGCATAAAGTGTGTCCAATGTATGTGTCCTCATGATCAACTTGCCCGAATATATATAATATTCAATCTCTGAAACCCATAGCACCCCACCCTAGTAGCTCCCAGAATAATACTGCATGTCAGCAGCCTCTCCTCAGGGTAAGCTCTCCTATGAGCAGGGGGCCCCACAACAGACCACCAAAAAGCTCCATTAGGGGCCCTCTGTGGCAGGCAAATTTCCCTCCTGGGCCCCTGATCTGGCTGCTGACCCTCCATCCCAATTACCTCCTAACGTAACTGTCCTCCCTGGGGCGCCTGCAGAGTGTTTGGCAGTGCAACAACTCACTTGCCCACCGGCACAGATGAGACGCTACTCTGCCAAAGGCTCTGCAGAGGCCACAGGGAGCAACAGTTAAGGTAAGAGGAGACGCAATCACCAGAAAATCATTGCAAATAGTAATGCAAAATCATGATCTCAATTTGCTGGGCAACTGCGATCACAATTTGCTGTTCCGAGTGTGAACAGGGCTGAGCCAGAGTGGCTTTTGCATGAGCGGCTCCTTGCTACTGCACTATTTATTTCCTTTAAACAATGCAAATTCCCTTGCTGTCCTGCCGACCCTCTGCCTCTAATACTTTTAGCCATAGACCCTGCACAAGCATGTAGATCAGATGTTTGACTAACCTTTAACTAAATTTGCCGCATACTTGTTTCAGGTGTGTGATTCAGACACTACTGATGCATTAAAATTCAGCAGGATGCCAGGCAACTGGTATTTCTTAAAAGGAAACAAATATGTCAGCCTCCAAATTCCTCTCACTTAAGATGTCCTTTAACCACCCTGGCGTTCTATTAAGATCGCCAGGGCGGCTGCGGGAGGGTTTTTTTTAAATAAAAAAAAAACTATTTCATGCAGCCAACTGAAAGTTGGCTGCATGAAAGCCCACTAGAGGGCGCTCCGGAGGCGTTCTTCCGATCGCCTCCGGCGCCCAGAATAAACAAGGAAGGCCGCAATGAGCGGCCTTCCTTGTTTTGCTTACCTCGTCGCCATAGCGACGAGCGGAGTGACGTCATGGACGTCAGCCGACGTCCTGACGTCAGCCGCCTCCGATCCAGCCCTTAGCGCTGGCCGGAACTTTTTGTTCCGGCTACGCTGGGCTCAGGCGGCTGGGGGGACCCTCTTTCGCCGCTGCTCGTGGCAGATCGCCGCAGAGTGGCGGCGATTAGGCAGCACACGCGGCTGGCAAAGTACCGGCTGCGTGTGCTGCTTTTTATTTCACTAAAATCGGCCGAGCAGGGCCTGAGCGGCAGCCTCCGGCGGTAATGGACGAGCTGAGCTCGTCCATACCGCCCGGCTGGTTAACCCTCCAAGCGGGCTAATGAATTCCGCCAGGAGGCAGCGCAGCATTTTTTTTTTTTGTTTTGTTTTTTTTAAATTATGAAGCGAGCCCAGGGCTCGCTACATGATAGCCGCTGCTCAGCGGCATCCCCCCGCCCACTTCGATCAGGAAATCCCGTTCAAAGAACAGGATTTCCTGGAGGGCTTCCCCGTCGCCATGGCGACGGGGCGGGATGACGTCACCGACGTCGTGACGTCATTGGGAGTCCCGATCCACCCCTCAGCGCTGCCTGGCACTGATTGGCCAAGCAGCACAAGGGGTCTGGGGGGGGTGAGCGGCATGACGGATAGCGGCGATCGAGCGCGGGGAGGCGGCGATCGGTGTGCTGAAGCAGCTAGCAAAGTGCTAGCTGCGTGCAGCAAATAAAATTAAGCAAATCGGCCCAGCAGATCCTGAGAAAACCTCCTGCGCGGCTTACCCTGAACGTTATCGCCAGGAAGGTTAAAGTTGAACTGAAATGAGGGATATGGAGGCTGCCATATTTATTTCCTTTTAAGCAATACTAGATAGCTGGCTGTCCTGCTGATCTTTTGCCTCTAAAGGTGCGTACACACGCCTGATTTCTTCAAACTACAGGTCGTCAGACCTGCCCGCGGGGCGGCCGTTCTGACGACCCGTAGTCTGTCGGCAGGCTAATAAGGTTGGTTTTGACTGAACAGACGAGTGGATCGGTCAAAATTAGCCTTATCAGCCTGCCGACAGACTGCACACACGGGCAAACTGTCGTCAGAATGGCCGCCCTGTGGGCGGTTCTGGCGACCCATAGTTTGAAGAAATCAGGCGTGTGTACGCACCTTAATACTTTTAGCCCCAGACCCTAAACGAGCATGCAGCAGATCAGGTGTTTGATATTATGTCAGATTTGACGAGATTAGTTGCTTCTTGTTTCTGGTGTAGTTCAGACACTACTGTAGCCAAAAAGATCAACAGGATATTCAGGCAACTGGTATAGTTAACCACTTGAGGACCGCGGGCTTTACACCCCTTAAGGACCGGCCACTTTTTTTCCATTCAGACCACTGCAGCTTTGACGGTTTATTGCTCGGTCATACAACCTACCACCTAAATGAATTTTGGCTCCTTTTCTTGTCACTAATAAAGCTTTCTTTTGGTGCTATTTGATTGCTCCTGCGATTTTTACTTTTTATTATATTCATCAAAAAAGACATGAATTTTGGCAAAAAAATGATTTTTTTAACTTTCTGTGCTGACATTTTTCAAATAAAGTAAAATTTCTGTATACATGTGGACAAACATGTTTTTGATTAAAAAAAACCCATTCAGTGTATATTTATTTGTTTGGGTAAAAGTTATAGCGTTTACAAACTATGGTGCAAAAAGTGAATTTTCCCATTTTCAAGCATCTATGACTTTTCTGACCACCTGACATGTTTCATGAGGGGCTAGAATTCCAGGACAATATAAATACCCCGCAAATGACCCCATTTTGGAAAGAAGACATCCCAAAGTATTTACTGAGAGGCATAGTGAGTTCTTAGAAGATATTAATTTTTGTCACAAGTAAGCGGAAAATGACACTTTGTGGCAAAAAAAAAAAAAGTTTCCATTTCTTCTAACTTGCGACAAAAAAAAAATGAAATCTTCCACGGACTCACCATGCCCCTCTCTGAATACCTTGAAGTGTCTACTTTCCAAAATGGGGTCATTTGTGGGGTGTGTTTACTGTCCTCGGATTTTGGGGGGTGCTAATTTGTAAGCACCCATGTAAAGCCTAAAGGTGCTCATTGGACTTTTTTGCAGCCTAACTGCGCTAAGGGGCCCAAAGTCCAATGAGTACCTTTAGGCTTCTTGCACACCAAGACGTTGCATTAGGTGCCACGTTAAGGTCGCATAACGTGCACCTAACACAACGTATGGTGCTGCAAAGGCCGACGGTAGAGTGAGCCGCGTTAGGCGGCTCGAGTCATATAATATCTCCCAGAGTGGCGCTGATTGGCCAGCGGGACCATGTGATGCGGAGCGAGACACTCCGCATCACGTGGTCCCGCCGGCTAATCAGCGCCCGCCAGTGCAGTGAATATTTAGTAGCCATGTGCGCGGCTACTGTAGCTGGCTCTCCCCGCCTCCTCTCCGCCCCCCACTGCGCATGTGCAAACAGTCTAACGCGGCTATAGCCACTCCAACGCCGTAGCATGCTGCACTTTGCACAGAACGTGCAGTGTTACATGTAACGCAACGTGGGCTGTGTGAACAGCCCACTTGTGTTACATTGCTGTGCGTTGGGGGAGCGTTATAGGCGCACTAACGTGCGCCTGTAACGTCTTGGTGTGTAAGCAGTCTTAGGATTTCACAGGTCATTTTTGTTTCAAGACTACTCCTCACGGTTTAGGGCCCCTAAAATGCCAGGGCAGTATAGGAACCCCACTAATGACCCCATTTTAGAAAGAAGACACCCCAAGGTATTCCGTTAGGAGTATGGTGAGTTCATAGAAGTTTTTATTTTTTTGTCACAAGTTAGCGGAAATTGATTTTAATTGTTTTTTTTCACAAAGTGTCATTTTCCGCTAACTTGTGTCAAAATATAAAATCTTCTATGAACTAACCATACTCCTAACAGAATACGTTTGGGTGTCTTCTTTCTAGAATGGGGTCATTTGTGGGGTTCCCTTACTGCCCTGGCATTTTAGGGGCCCTAAACCGTGAGGAGTAGTCTTGAAACAAAAATGACCTGTGAAATCCTAAAGGTACTCATTGGACTTTGGGCCCCTTAGCGCAGTTAGGCTGCAAAAAAGTGCCAATCATGCAGTATCGCCGTACTCGGGAGAAGTAGTATAATGTGTTTTGGGGTGTATTTTTACACATACCCATGCTGGGTGGGAGAAATACTTCTGTAAATGGCAATTGTTTGATTTTTTTTACACACAAATGTCCATTTACAGAGAGATTTCTCCCACCCAGCATGGGTATGTGTAAAAATACACCCCAAAACACATTATACTACTTCTCCTGAGTACGGCGATACCACATGTGTGACACTTTTTTGCAGCCTAGGTGCGCTAAGGGGCCCAACGTCCTAATCACAGGTCATTTTGAGGCATTTGTTTTCTAGACTACTCCTCACGGTTTAGGGCCCCTAAAATGCCAGGGCAGTATAGGAACCCCACAAGTGACCCCATTTTAGAAAGAAGACACCCCAAGGTATTCCATTAGGTGTATGGCGAGTTCATAGAAGATTTTATTTTTTGTCACAAGTTAGTGAAAAATGACACTTTGTGAAAAAAAAACAAAAATCAATTTCCGCTAACTTTTGACAAAAAATAAAATCTTCTATGAACTCGTCATACACCTAACAGAATACATTGGGGTGTCTTTTTTCTAAAATGGGGTCAGTTTCTGGGGTTCCTATACCGCCCTGGCATTTTACGGGCCCAAAACCGTGAGTAGTCTGGAAACCAAATGTCTCAAAATGACTGTTCAGGGGTATAAGCATCTGCAAATTTTGATGACAGGTGGTCTATGAGGGGGCAAATTTTGTGGAAACGGTCATATGCAGGGTGGCCTTTTAGATGACAGGTTGTATTGGGCCTGATCTGATGGATAGGAGTGCTAGGGGGGTGACAGGAGGTGATTGATGGGTGTCTCAGGGGGTGGTTAGAGGGGAAAATAGATGCAATCAATGCACTGGGGAGGTGATCGGAAGGGGGTCTGATGGGGATCTGAGGGTTTGGCCGAGTGATCAGGAGCCCACACGGGGCAAATTAGGGCCTGATCTGATGGGTAGGTGTGCTAGGGGGTGACAGGAGGTGATTGATGGGTGTCTCAAGGTGTGATTAGAGGGGGGAATAGATGCAAGCAATGCACTGGCGAGGTGATCAGGGCTGGGGCCTGAGGGCATTCTGAGGGTGTGGGCGGGTGATTGAGTGCCCTAGGGGCAGATAGGGGTCTAATCTGATAGGTACCAGTGACAGGGGGTGATTGATGGGTAATTAGTGGGTGTTTAGGGTAGAGAACAGATATAAACACTTTACTTGGGAGGTGATCTGACGTCGGATCTGCGGGCGAACTATTGGTGTGGGTGGGTGATCAGATTGCCCGCAAGGGGCAGGTTAGGGGCTGATTGATGAGTGGCAGTGACAGGGGGTGATTGATGGGTGGCAATGTCAGGGGGTGATTGATGGGTGGCAGTGACAGGGGGTGATTGATGGGTGATTGACAGGTGATCAGTGGGTTATTACAGGGAAGAACAGATGTAACTAATGCACTGGCGAATTGATAAAGGGGGGTCTAAGGGCAATCTGAGCGTGTAGGCGGGTGATTGGGTGTCCGCAAGGGGCAGATTAGGGTCTGATCTGATGGGTAACAGTGACAGGTGGTGATAGGGGGTGATTGATGGGTAATTAGTGGGTAATTAGTGGGTGTTTAGAGGAGACAATAGATGTAAACACTGCGCTTGGGTGGTGATCTGATGTCGGATCTGCGGGCGATCTATTGGTGTGGGTGGGTGATCAGATTGCCCGCAAGGGGCAGGTTAGGGGCTGATTGATGGGTGGCAGTGACAGGGGGTGATTGATGGGTGGCAGTGACAGGGGTGATTGATGGGTGATTGACAGGTGATTGACAGGTGATCCGTGGGTTATTACAGGGAAGGACAGATGTAAATAATGCCCTGGCGAATTGATAGGGGGGGGTCTGAGGGCAATCTGAGCGTGTAGGCGGGTGATTGGGTGCCCGCAAGGGGCAGATTAGGGTCTGATCTGATGGGTAACAGTGACAGGTGGTGATAGGGGGTGATTGATGGGTAATTAGTGGATGTTTAGAGGAGAGAATAGATGTAAACACTGCGTTTGGGTGGTGATCTGATGTCGGATCTGCGGGCGATCTATTGGTGTGGGTGGGTGATCAGATTGCCCGCAAGGGGCAGGTTAGGGGCTGATTGATGGGTGGCAGTGACAGGGGGTGATTGATGGGTGGCAGTGACAGGGGGTGATTGATGGGTGATTGACAGGTGATTGACAGGTGATCAGTGGGTTATTACAGAGAAGAACAGATGTAAATATTGCACTGGCGAATTGATAAGGGGGGGTCTGAGGGCAATCTGAGCGTGTAGGCGGGTGATTGGGTGCCCGCAAGGGGCAGATTAGGGTCTGATCTGATGGGTAACAGTGACAGGTGGTGATAGGGGGTGATTGATGGGTGATTGATGGGTAATTAGTGGGTGTTTAGAGGAGAGAATAGATGTAAACACTGCGTTTGGGTGGTGATCTGATGTCGGATCTGCGGGCGATCTATTGTAGTGGGTGGGTGATCAGATTGCCCGCAAGGGGCAGGTTAGGGGCTGATTGACGGGTGGCAGTGACAGGGGGTGATTGATGGGTGATTGACAGGTGATTGACAGGTGATTGACAGGTGATCAGGGGGGATAGATGCATACAGTACACAGGGGGGGGGGGGTCTGGGGAGAATCTGAGGGGTGGGGGGTGATCAGGAGGGGGCAGTGGGCAGGGGGGGGGGGAAAAAAAAATAGCGTTGACAGATAGTGACAGGGAGTGATTGATGGGTGATTAGGGGGGTGATTGGGTGCAAACAGGGGTCTGGGGGGTGGGCAGGGGGGGGTCTGAGGGGTGCTGTGGGCGATCTGGGGCAGGGGGGGGAGAAATCAGTGTGCTTGGGTGCGACATAGGGTGGCTGCAGCCTGCCCTGGTGGTCCCTCGGACACTGGGGCCACCAGGGCAGGAGGCAGCCTGTATAATACACTTTGTAAACATTACAAAGAGTATTATACACTTTGTATGCGGCGATCGCGGGGTTAACATCCCGCCGGCGCTTCCGTATAGCCGGCGGAATGTTGCGGCGGGCGAGCGGTGACAGGCGCCGGCGGAGGATCGCATCATGGATGACGCGATCGCTCCGCCCATGCCCTTACAAGGACCGCCGCCTCTGTGGGTGAGCTGGTCCTTAAGGGCTCCACTCCCCGGCCGCCGCTGTGCGTTAGGCGGTCGGGAAGTGGTTAAACAGGAAATAAATATGGCAGTCTCCATATTCTTCTCACCAGTGGTGTAGCTAAGAAGCTATGGGCCCCAGTGAAAGTTTTAAATTGGGCCCCCAAAGCACTCTATACATAATTGATACGGTGCAACAAAACCTGCCAATGGCAACCACAGTATCAGAGGTGCAAGAAGGGAATGGGGAAAAGTTTGTTAATGGCTACTATTATTTAAAGCACCTATGGAAGTGATTATTAGCAGCACAGGACCAATAAAAAGCTAATACAGCGGTTGAGAGACGGCCCTCGGGGCCCCTCTGACCCAAGGGCCCCGTTTGGTCGCTACCTCTACAACCCCTATTGCTACGCCACTGCTTCTCACTATAGTTGTCCTTTACGGCCTTATTACAGCCACCATCATATACTGTATATCAAACTAGGAACCCTTCTTGGCTCTTCTGCACTTCTGAATACACTATTTAGTAAACAGGATCTGGGAACTTAATAATTCATATTCATGTGCGTGGCAAAGATCCAATGGTCAGTAAGATATACTTCAGAAGGAGGTTGATGGCCTAACATAAATTACACCATATCAAATGCAGCAACATGGCGTTCTCTGACAAACTGCTTTCAATATGTTGTAAAACACCAGCTATATTCTAATAATGTAAAGTTTATTTCTTCACTGCTTAGAAATCTCCCTGTAAGCAGAACTTTAAGTAAAAACAGTTCCAGCGCATCCTTTCCATTTTTATGTCTGCTCAGATTAGGATGTCAAGTGATTTAACTGCATTATAAACTATGAAATATCACTGCAAATTTCAGAAAAGTCTGTTTTTGTTATTTAAGAGTATTGCACATATACAGTGCAATTTTTCAGCGCTGTAAAAGATCCACATACAGGGACTTAAAACCAACCATAAAACACGCTCACAATAAGTTGCGATGCTGTAAATGCCATCTTTCTGCATACATTTCTTGTTATATCCCGAATACAAATGAAGCGCTTCATTATTTGACAAAAGATGGGAGATATCAATCTTAATTTGAACCCCCTTTATATTCCAGATGTTCCAGGCGGCAAGAAAAAAAATATATCAGTTGAGACGGAAATTGCCACTTTGAGGTTGAAATTAAATTCCGATAAGCTTGTTGCTGACACATTTGAAGCCGCATACATCACGCATACCAGCACCACCGCTCTCAGTGTTGTATAGGCCTGAAATATTCTTGGCTATACTTTTAAAGTGTCATTCCACTTCTGAGCACATTTTTACTAGAAACTGCAAAAGCAAATTCCATCCATATATTTTTGTGATTTTTCTTTTAGTAGCTTTAGCTTGACCCACTTTGCCTTCGCTTGCTTGTAAAATGCTCATTGTTGATAAGTACTCCACTTTGCTGTCAAGTTTTCCATCATAGATTTTTCTCTCTGTGGTTCCTCTGGGCAGTAATATTATCAAGTATTCATGCTGACACTTTTTCGGAAGGGCTTTGCAGAAGACATTAAACAATGTGTGTCACTAACTGTCCCTCATTGGCACTTACCTTTAAATGCTCTGACCACAGTCTAGCACACTTTTGGATGTCAGTATGATTTTGAGATGTGGGTAGAAACGCTAGTGCTCAGAGGAAACCCATGCAAAAATGGGGAAAACGGGCAAGAACATGCAGGTAAAGCAGGTAATTTGGGTATGATAACGGCCCAAAGAAATGAGTACTGCCACAGGCACCTATGTTAAATTAGGAAATTCCCGGCTACAGCCAGTAATTTGGATGCCACCACAGCCTGATGAAATAGTGTCAGGGAAGCTCTGGCGAGTGATAAAATAGCAGCGGTGGAAATCAGCTACTATGTAGCGGCGCATGATATGATACCGATAAAATACTGGCAGGAGAGTTCTGTAGCAGTGATGACAATGGTGGAGACAGCACCGGAGTTTGTCTATCTTTGTAGCCAAACTTCATAGAGGTGGGGAGAGTGGTGAGCAGCTTTGTCAGTGTTGGGGTAGGTAGGGGGGTTAGTGTTAGGCTTAGATGGGCGGAGGTTATTGTTATGCGTAGGTAGGTGGTAGGTTAGCGTTAGGCATAGATACAGAAAAATTAGAGTGAGAATAGGGTGAGGTAGGCTATAGTAGAATATCTGTAAATGTACAAATATTCTACTATTGCCTACACCTCAAGCCCATTTTTACATACAGTACTTTTAAATGTACGCCAATTCAGGTAATGACCTTGCCAGGGATCCAACTTAAAACTCTAGCAATACAAGTCAGGAGGAATGCTAACCATTAAACTAACAAACCACCCATTAATGTATGTGTATAGATTAAAATATAACTTGTCTTATGTATAGTTTCCTATACACATGTAACCTCCTTTGGATGCCTTTGGTGTGGTGGAGGGGGGAAGGTGAGGCAGCGTGTTATTTACAGTTAGAGAGATGTCAGGGACAGATTATGAAGTTGCGAAGCGAGGGGGAGTTGAGAAATTCAGTTTGATTCAATTTAAGATTCAGGAATTTATTAAATATACACAATGATGCAGCTGACAGACAGGAGGATGAGACTTTGTTCGGTACAGAAGGAGATAAATAATGGGTGGAAAGGTAAATATGGGTTTCATCTACACAATGATGGTTCTATAGGCCAAGGAAGGATATGAGTATACCAAGAGGGAGGTGTAAAGGAAAAAGAGCACAGGTTCAAAGACTGAGCCTTGGAGAACACAAACAGGGAAGGGAGTGGGAAAGGAAGTGTTTCTATCAAAAGAGATTAGCAATGTGTGTTTAGAAAAATAGGAGGCAAAAGTATAGATCTGGGGGGTCCTTTAATTAGCCGCTTGAAATTAATCAAAGTTACAATCGAGTGGCCATGTATCTTCGGCAGATTCAATCACAGTGATCAAATCTGCCGTGTAAAATCAATATGTTAGAGAGGCGTTCACTATAATAGTCAAGTAATGTTTTTTTCCAGCTGGCAAGTTTTTACCAGTCAGACCAGCATGTGGTGCTCCAAACATGAAATGTTTATTTGTAATATTTAATGTAGGACAACAAAATTAAATTATTTTTGAAACAATATTTAATTGTTACACCCAATAATTAAAAAAACATTAACATTGTATATTCCTTTTAAGGCTTCTATTATAAATTATATAGTGCCTGTACGTCATTACGTGCTCAGTTCATATATACTGTTGTTTTACTTTATAAAGCTAAGAATGCCATTAATGCGTCTGGCCAGAATATAAACAGTTTTCCGAACTCTTCAAAAGTAATTGCTGATTAAAACAACTGACTGGGAAATCCCAAATGGTCTAACAGATCTGAAGTAATTCCCTGCTAAATAGCACCTGCCTTGACAGGATGGGCTGTTTGTCTGATTCTTTCATTAATCCACCCTGATCTATAAAGATGACAGCTAACAAGAGAAGTTTATCATATCAAGCCCAATACTAATTAAACTGATTTGAAGCCATATTTAAACTAGTCTTCCATCAATCTGTTCATCCAAGTCCAATTGGCAGAGGATAATTCATCTGAAAGCACACGTATTGCAGTGCAGGAGAGGCAGTTTGGAAATCTTTATTGTTCAGTGAAATATCTGCACTTTTGCTATTTTTTTATTTTTTTTTTAGGTAAAAGCCCAGCTGTGCACAGTGCTTAAAGCAGGATATTTCAAAGCAACTCATCAACTTCTCCTTTCTTCAGGCAGAACAGATTTTATCTTTGTCTGCATAAATGAGCTAAATGTCCACCTTATATCAATGCATTCAAGCGGCTGCCACAATTCTGAGTACAAATACAGTACAAATTAGAAAGCGCACTAATAACACATTGGCCTAGTATCAGATAGTAGGCCTGAGTGGGCAGGGTCCTATCCTGTTCCTGTATGTCAGCCTATACATACTTGTTATGTTCCAGGGTTGTCACCCCCCACACCCTTTCCCCATTTATTGAACCAACTGTGTGAAACGTTGGTGCTTTACAAATGAAGGATCGTCAAATAGATAAGATCTTGGTAGATTTAGTGGAAGTGGCTCTGGCCTTGGCATATGAGAAGAGGGATAATGGCTGACTGACAGATTGATTCTGCCTGCCAGCAATACAAATACAGTGAAATCAGAGCAGATAACAGATTGTTAAACTTGTATACTCACATTTGGATTTGTTGTGCACTGTATATTCCTCATATGAATACACTGTTACATATGGCACGGGGCTATGTATGGCAACTCTTAAATTTCACTTCATGTATTTAATTCAGAATTTTATGTTGCTTCTGTAATTTGCCTTGCTTATTTCTTGTTGATATTGGTATGCCTTTCCCCCCATGACTGCCTTCCCCTCCCCCAATTAAGGCCTGCCAAATTCACTCAACACCACTGCCAGGCCTCCCCTCAACTTTATTTTGACCCCAGGGCCCCTGCAGTGTAGCAACTCACTTGTTCCTGCTGACACGCACTCCTCGATATGTCTATAACTCCGGGCACCCTGCTCTTTATCCTCACGGGGGTGCCTCTACTCCATGACCCAAGGCATGTTATTATGTATAGCATCCCCAGCCGGAACAGGTGAGCTGCTACACTGTAGGGGCCCCCGTGGGTCAAAATAAACCTCAGGGGACCTGGGGTAATTGCCCAGGTTGCCTCTAAGGCAGAGTCAGCCCTGGCCTTGGCCCAAAAAATGTTTTTGGCTGTAACAAATGAACATTATATGGTAGTTGTTTGATTGTTCCTTTTGTATCTCCAAATGCATAAAATAGGACCTTCTTGTTGCCAGGCTGAAATGCAATAATCTTTTATTATTATTATATATAATTTTCAGTATATTCTGAAATATTTATGCATAAAATGCTGTATGTATTCCTGCAGTGATACAAATAGATTTCTAAAATCACCTTTGGAAGATAACCTATGTATAATTATCTTTATTACCTGTGTCTGATAAATCCTCAGTATAATTCACCTGTTAACAGAGCCTTGTAAACAGTATTGGAAAATTTGGAGAAAGTTATGAAAGTTCCCAATATACAGTATCAGAGTTTTGGTGAGATTGTGATATGGTGATTCTGGGAGAGACAAATGGCATTCAGATCATTTTCTAAATCTCAGGTACCCTTTGTTTCCTAATGCAGACATGGGAAACTAATGATATTTTCTATCAGTACAGTCATTTCTATAAAAGTAATTTTGCAGAGATGCCAGTTTTAGAGAAATGGGGGCCATACAGATTGGGATTTAAGGAATTTAGGACATATATGTTTTGGGGGGACTGGTATAAATAATAAGTGGACAAATATTCCTCAAACCAATTTTGCAGCAAAAATAGCCTTTTTTGTCAAAGCAAGAATTTTGTGAAAATTGACTCCTAATTTGCCAGGTGATGTCTTTCCTAGAAATGACACTTTTATGTAGGAACTAGTAGACCTATCCCCATTTAAAAATGGGCTCTAGGTCTGTGTTTAAACCCCCTCCCCTCTCCTCTCCTCTCTCCCTCGACCGCCGCCACCAACGCACAGTCACCGCACATGCCCGCCGCGCACCTGCCCGGCCGCCCGGCCCCCTGCCGGACCTGCTCCCGTCCAAAGGCTGTCCCTGTGGCACATGCGCAGTAGCAAGCAGGGACACACACACGGATACGGGACGCAGAGACAAAGGGGTTTTATTATAGAGGATGGGTCTCTTCCAGGCAATTTGAGCCATTCGAAGTGACTCTGAAAGCTATGTTATCGCCCATGGTCAATCCCATTAATCAATCAGTAATAGCCCAGTTATAATAAGGCAGTGCAAGGTCATTTTTATGTCTTTGTGGGTTTAATCCTTGAGGAGAGGGACAGATAGAAATCTGGAGTGGTGTACAGGTAGAAGACAAATATAGTTGTGAGTTTGGCAAGTACAGTTTTGTTTGTTGCAGCTTGTTTCTATGTGTTTATGTGACCAGTTGTCTTTATGTCCTTATTTCTGTCACAGTAGATATTTGCCTATTCTGTTTAGTTTTTTTAAGTGCACTGTTTTTGGTTTCTTTTGTGTTAAGTTTTCAGGTTTATTG
This sequence comes from Hyperolius riggenbachi, assembly GCF_040937935.1. Taxonomy (NCBI): domain Eukaryota; kingdom Metazoa; phylum Chordata; class Amphibia; order Anura; family Hyperoliidae; genus Hyperolius; species Hyperolius riggenbachi. The sequence goes on from NC_090648.1 coordinate 310,375,268, forward strand.
TCATTATTTCTTACTTGTACATATGCATTTGTTTATAACTGTCCACTATATTTTTTAAATATACCATGTTTCTGTGCTTAAAGGGAACTTAAACTGAGAAGGATACAGACTTTTCCTTTTAAAATAAACTGAGAAGGATATGGATTTTTCCTTTTAAAATACCAGTTGCCTGATTCTCCTGCTGATCCTGTGTCTCTAATACTTTTAGCCACAGCCCCTAAACAAGCATGCAGATCAGGTGCTCTGACTGAAGTCAGACTGGATTAGCTGCATGATTGTTTCAGGTGTGTGATTCAGCCACTGCTGCAGCAAAAGAGATCAGCAGGACTGCAACTGGCATTGTTTAAATGGAAACATCCATATCCCTCTCAGTTAAGGTTCCCTTTAAAAAAACCAGAAAATACACTAAATACTCATATCTCAATCTACAGTTCGTATGAATAAGGGTCACCTCACCACCACCCCTTTGCATCATGGACTTTTTGGGAGGGAGATCCCAAAATGTTAAAATGCTAGAGGAAGGACCAATGTGACTATCCTATAAGAAAGGCTGCAGTTGTTCTCCCTGCCAAGAAGCCACACATGACAAGAGGAGCAGAAACTCAAGTATCAGATATAACAGTGAAAACATCAGATGCATGTGTGGAATTTATGGCCACACAAACCAATCATACTTATATCAGAGGACCTTCTAATCCAGTGGCGTAGCTAAGGAGCTGTGGGCCCCGATGCAAGTTTTACATGGGGCCCCCCAAGCACTTTATACATAACAATTGATATGGCGCACCAAAACCTGCCAATGGCAACTACAGTGTCAGAGGTGCAAGAAGGGGATGGGGAACAGTTTATTAATGATTATTACTATTCAAAGTATCTATAGAAGTGATTATTATGAGCACAGGACCAATAGAGATCTAATACTGTAGTTAAGGGAGGGCCCTTTGGGGCCCCTCTGGCCCAAGGGCCCCGATGCGGTCGCTACCTCTGCACCCCCTATTGCTATGCCCCTGCTGGTGGCTCTAGCACCAGTGCAAAATTGTGTCTCATGATGACCTTTGCTTTTACACTGCTGTCTACTCTGAACTAAAGACTATACCAATGTGTTGGTAATATTGTTTTCACTCATGCTTCCGAAGACGAGCCGCTCTGTACTGCGCATGCACAAGCGCCCTCTCTGGTGCACTCGCGTGTGTGCAGTACAGAACCGCGGGTCTTTGGAAGCCCAAGCACTTCCGAAGACTGACGATGTCCCCCGCGGCGGGAGATTCAAACCATGGAACCTGCGGGGGAAGGAGGACACTGGGAGGAGAACAGGAAGGCTCATTAGGATCAAGAGCCTTCCCTCGCCTTAGATTAGTATCTGTTTTTTTATTTTAAAATAGCCTTTAGATTCACTTTAAGGTACCCTTTAAATTCATTAGGAAATATTACTAGGTTAGGTAATGACTTCTTGCCTTTTAGTCATTGTTTTTCTGTTTTAGGAGACATGAACAAAAACATTCTTGTGTCCCTTCTCTTTGTGTCTTTAACCAAGAAGTGTCTGCCTCCGTTTCTCTCCATCTGCAATGAGTTAAAATTAAATGCAGGGGAAGCAGAATGCAAAAGAGAAGGGAGGGGCAGGGATATGAAATATGTCATTGACAGGGTCCACCTAATACCACTGAGGAACAATGTTTAGGTGAACATATCAATCAGGATTCTTCTAGACCAGGAGAGACAGAGAAAGGACCAGGATCAGGAACAGTGGACAGCATTTAGTGTTACACGCCCAAACTTTTGCAGGCAATATATGCAATAAAGTATATATTTAAAATGGTAAGAATAAACATTGCCAGTACTGTGTCTTTGCGAAATGTTTCCTTTATCTGGCTTTAGTTATGCTTTAAAGATAATCATTTGTGTGATCATGTACAATAGAACAATAAAAGTGATTCAAATGTGCATTCATTATAAAAATACAAAAGACAATATTCATAGGATTTTTAAATAGATTTTCCTTTTAACACTCACCGGATGGTCAGCATCCAATTCAGAGCCATACATTAAGACCCGGTGGGAACACTTGTCAAGCTCTGAAATCTTTCTTGGAAACCACGGGACTCCATCAAGCTCTCCTTGAAAGAAATAACCAATTAAAAAAAAGTAAGAAAAACTAGAAAAAGAAAAACTGTAATAGACACTCAGTATGACCAAAATTGTACTAGAGTTCTTCCAAGTAAACAGGGGAAGGTTTCTGAAAATTAACACAAACCCCACATCTTTAACCACTTCGGGACCACAGTCTTTTCGCCCCTTAAGGACCAGAGCCTTTTTCTCCATTCAGACCACTGCAGCTTTCACGGTTTATTGCTCGGTCATACAACCTACCACCTAAATGAATTTTACCTCCTTTTCTTGTCACTAATACAGCTTTCTTTTGATGCTATTTGATTGCTGCTGCGAGTTTTACTTTTTATTATATTCATCAAAAAAGACATGAATTTTGTCAAAAAAATGACTTTTTTAACTTTCTGTGCTGACATTTTTCAAATAAAGTAAAATTTCCTATACATTTGAGCGCGAAAGTTATTCTGCTACATGTCTTTGATAAAAAAAAAAACATTCAGTGTATATTTATTGGATTGGGTAAAAGTTATAGCGTTTACAAACTATGGTGCCAAAAGTGAATTTTCCCATTTTCAAGCATCTCTGACTTTTCTGCGCACCTGTCATGTTTCATGAGGGGCTAAAATTCCAGGATAGTACAAATACCCCCCAAATGACCCCATTTTGGAAAGAAGACATCCCAAAGTATTCAGTGAGAGGCATGGTGAGTTCATAGAAGATTTTATTTTTTGTCACAAGTTAGCGGAAAATGACAGTTTGTGACAAAAAAAAAAAAAAAGTTTCCATTTCTTCTAACTTGCGACAAAAAAAAATGAAATCTGCCACGGACTCACTATGCTCCTCTCTGAATACCTTGAAGTGTCTACTTTCCAGAATGGGGTCATTTGTGGGGTGTGTTTACTGTCCTGGCATTTGGGGGGTGCTAAATTGTAAGCACCCCTGTAAAGCCTAAAGATGCTCATTGGACTTTGGGCCCCTTAGCGCAGTTAGGCCGCAAAAAAGTGCCACACATGTGGTATTGCCGTACTCAGGAAAAGTAGTATAATGTGTTTTGGGGTGTATTTTTACACATACCCATGCTGGGTGGGAGAAATATCTCTGTAAATGACAAATTTTTTATTTTTTTTACACACAATTGTCTATTTATAGAGATATTTCTCCCACTCAGCATGGGTATGTGGAAAAATACACCCCAAAACACATTATACTACTTCTCCTGAGTACGGCGATACCACATGTGTGGCACTTTTTTGCACCCTAACTGCGCTAAGGGGCCCAAAGTCCAATGAGTACCTTTAGGATTTCACAGGTTATTTTGAGAAATTTCGTTTCAAGACTACTCCTCACGGTTTAGGGCCCCTAAAATGCCAGGACAGTATAGGAACCCCACAAATTACCCCATTTTAGAAAGAAGACACCCCAAGGTATTCCGTTAGATGTATGGTGAGTTCATAGAAGATTTTTTTTTTTTGTCACAAGTTAGCGGAAATTGATTTTAATTGTTTTTTTTCACAAAGTGTCATTTTCCGCTAACTTGTGACAAAAAATAAAATCTTCTATGAACTCGCCATTCTCCTAACGGAATACCTTGGGGTGTCTTCTTTCTAAAATGGAGTCATTTGTGGGGTTCCTATACTGCCCTGGCATTTTAGGGGCCCTAAACCGTGAGGAGTAGTCTTGAAACCAAATGTGGCAAAATGACCTGTGAAATCCTAAAGGTACTCATTGGACTTTGGGCCCCTTAGCGCACTTAGGGTGCAAAAAAGTGCCACACATGTGGTACCGCCGTACTCAGGAGAAGTAGTATAATGTGTTTTGGGGTGTATTTTTACACATACCCATGCTGGGTGGGAGAAATATCTCTGTAAATGACAATTATTTGATTTTTTTTACACACAATTGTCCATTTACAGAGAGATTTCTCCCACCCAGCATGGGTATGTATAAAAATACACCCCAAAACACATTATACTACTTCTTCTGAGTACGGCGATACCACATGTGTGACACTTTTTTGCAACCTAGGTGCGCTAAGGGGCCTAACGTCCTATTCACAGGTCATTTTGAGGCATTTGGATTCTAGACTACTCCTCACGGTTTAGGGCCCCTAAAATGCCAGGGCAGTATAGGAACCCCACAAGTGACCCCATTTTAGAAAGAAGACACCCCAAGGTATTCTGTTAGGAGTATGGTGAGTTCATAGAAGATTTTTTTTTTGTCACAAGTTAGCGGAAAATGACACTTTGTGAAAAAAAAAACAATACATATCAATTTCCGCTAACTTGTGACAAAAAATAAAATCTTCTATGAACTCATCATACACCTAAAAGAATACCTTGGGGTGTCTTCTTTCTAAAATGGGGTCACTTGTGGGGTTCCTATACTGCCCTGGCATTTTAGGGGCCCTAAACCGTGAGGAGTAGTCTTGAACCCAAATGTCTCAAAATGACCTGTGAAATCCTAAAGGTACTCATTGGACTTTGGGCCCCTTAGCACAGTTAGGCTGCAAAAAAGTGTCACACATGTGGTATCGCCGTACTCAGAAGAAGTAGTATAATGTGTTTTGTGGTGTATTTTTACATATAACCATGCTGGGTGGGAGAAATATCTCTGTAAATGACACATTTTTTTATTTGTTTTACACACAATTGTCCATTTACAGAGAGATTTCTCCCACCCAGCATGGGTATGTGTAAAAATACACCACAAAACACATTATACTACTTCTCCTGAGTATGGCGATACCACATGTGTGACACTTTTTTGCAGCCTAGGTGCGCTAAGGGGCCCAACGTCCTATTCACAGGTCATTTTGAGGCATTTGTTTTCTAGACTACTCCTCACGGTTTAGGGCCCCTAAAATGCCAGGGCAGTATAGGAACCCCACAAGTGACCCCATTTTAGAAAGAAGACACCCCAAGGTATTCCGTTAGGGGTATGGTGAGTTCATAGAAGATTTTATTTTTTCTCACAAGTTAGTGAAAAATGACACTTTGTGAAAAAAACAATAACAATCCAATTTCCGCTAACTTTTGACAAAAAATAAAATATTCTATGAACTCATCATACACCTAACAGAATACCTTGGGGTGTCTTCTTTCTAAAATGGGGTCACTTGTGGGGTTCCTATACTGCCCTGGCATTTTACGGGCCCAAAACTGTGAGTAGTCTGGAAACCAAATTTCTCAAAATGACTGTTCAGGGGTATAAGCATCTGCAAATTTTGATGACAGGTGGTCTATGAGGGGGCAAATTTTGTGGAATCGGTCATAAGCAGGGTGGCCTCTTAGATGACAGGATGTATTGGGCCTGATCTGATGGATAGGAGTGCTAGGGGGGTGACAGGAGGTGATTGATGGGTGTCTCAGGGGGCGGTTAGAGGGGAAAATAGATGCAATCAATGCACTGGGGAGGTGATCGGAAGGGGGTCTGAGGGGGATCTGAGGGTTTGGCCGAGTGATCAGGAGCCCACACGGGGCAAATTAGGGCCTGATCTGATGGGTAGGTGTGCTAGGGGGTGACAGGAGGTGATTGATGGGTGTCTCAAGGTGTGATTAGAGGGGGGAAATAGATGCAAGCAATGCACTGGCGAGGTGATCAGGGCTGGGGTCTGAGGGCGTTCTGAGGTGTGGGCGGGTGATTGGGTGCCCGCAAGGGGCAGATTAGGGTCTAATCTGATGGGTAACAGTGACAGGTGGTGATAGGGGGTGATTGATGGGTAATTAGTGGGTGTTTAGAGGAGAGAATAGATGTAAACAATGGATTTGGGAGGTGATCTGATGTCGGATCTGCGGGCGATCTATTGGTGTGGGTGGGTGATCAGATTGCCCGCAAGGGGCAGGTCAGGGGCTGATTGATGGGTGGCAGTGACAGGGGGTGATTGATGGGTGGCAGTGACAGGGGGTGATTGATGGGTGATTGACAGGTAATCAGTGGGTTATTACAGGGGAGAACAGATGTAAATATTGCACGGGCGAATTGATAAGGGGGGGGGGTCTGAGGGCAATCTGAGCGTGTGGGCAGGTGATTGGGTGCCCGCAAGGGGCAGATTAGGGTCTAATCTGATGGGTAACAGTGACAGGTGGTGATAGGGGGTGATTGATGGGTAATTAGTGGGTGTTTAGAGGAGAGAATAGATGTAAACAATGGATTTGGGAGGTGATCTGATGTCGGATCTGCGGGCGATCTATTGGTGTGGGTGGGTGATCAGATTGCCCGCAAGGGGCAGGTCAGGGGCTGATTGATGGGTGGCAGTGACAGGGGGTGATTGATGGGTGGCAGTGACAGGGGGTGATTGATGGGTGATTGACAGGTAATCAGTGGGTTATTACAGGGGAGAACAGATGTAAATATTGCACGGGCGAATTGATAAGGGGGGGGGGGGGTCTGAGGGCAATCTGAGCGTGTGGGCAGGTGATTGGGTGCCCGCAAGGGGCAGATTAGGGTCTAATCTGATGGGTAACAGTGACAGGTGGTGATAGGGGGTGATTGATGGGTAATTAGTGGGTGTTTAGAGGAGAGAATAGATGTAAACAATGGATTTGGGAGGTGATCTGATGTCGGATCTGCGGGCGATCTATTGGTGTGGGGGGGTGATCAGATTGCCCGCAAGGGGCAGATCAGGGGCTGATTGATGGGTGGCAGTGACAGGGGGTGATTGACGGGTGATTGACAGGTGATTGACAGGTGATTGACAGGTGATTGACAGGTGATCAGGGGGGATAGATGCATACAGTACACGGGGGGGGGGGTCTGGGGGGGGGTCTGGGGAGAATCTGAGGGGTGGGGGGGTGATCAGGAGGGAGTAGGGGGCAGATTAGGGACTTAAAAAAAAAATAGCGTTGACAGATAGTGACAGGGAGTGATTGATGGGTGATTAGGGGGGTGACTGGGTGCAAACAGTGGTCTGGGGGGTGGGCAGGGGGGGGTCTGAGGGGTGCTGTGGGCGATCAGGGGGCAGGGGGGGGGAAATCAGTGTGCTTGGGTGCAGACTAGGGTGGCTGCAGCCTGCCCTGGTGGTCCCTCGGACACTGGGACCACCAGGGCAGGAGGCAGCCAGTATAATAGGCTTTGTATACATTACAAAGCCTATTATACACTGTTGCAGCGGCGATCCGGATGCCAGTAACCCGCCGGCGCTTCCGAACGGCCGGCGGGTTACGGCGAACGGGGGGCGGAGCCAGTCCCCGGCGGCTGATCGCGTCACGAATGACGCGATCGCCGCATAGCCACTCCCGCAGCCGCCCCCGCCGATGGGCGTATTGCGGTCGTTTGGGACCGGTCTTTGCCGCCGCCCATCGGCTGGGGGCGGTCGTCAAGTGGTTAATAATGAATTCTTTTTTTTTTTTTAAATCTATCTTTTCACGATAATTAACATAATTCAGGTTTCGTTACTGAAGTTGACAAAATGTGTAAAAAATGGATGGGAAAAGTTAAATCCCTAAAGCCTTTTGTCCCTAAAGCCCGTCTTCCAGCCAGGCAGTGTGTAGGTGAGAGTGAGCGAGTTTAAGGGTGGCAGTTGCTGCACGTGCTAGTGCCGCTCTGGCAGTGGCCACACATGTATGTTCAATAATGATAGTGGTGTGCTGCATAATGATCTCTCTCTAAATTGCTTTGACAGTATCCATAGTGGACAGACTGTGAGCAGAAAGTCCAGGTGCTGATAATACGCAGTTGCTGCCTGTGAGTCGGGGCAGCTATCATAAAGGGTGAGCATGCTAGCTGTGTTTGGAAAGATGGTTGGGCTCTTTGCGGGTGACCCGATAACAATCACTGGTGGTTACACTGGGGAGAGGACCCCCTTTCCCCCATTGCTGTTACAACAGTGTACATCTTGACGTTTTATGTTTGATTCTGTGGAAAACCAGATTTAAAAAAGACTGGAAGAAAACGATCATAAACAGTATGGTCTAAAGGGAACATTTTAAAGTATTGTATGAACATTTGGTCAGTGCACTTGGAACCTTCTTTTGTATGTAAGGCAGGATTGTTTATTTACTTAAAGTATTAGTGTACTTATATTTAAGTATAATTAACTTTAATGGATCACAGCTAATTATCCACACTTACATCTGGGCACAGCTTTAAGGCCCGTACACACGCCTGACTGCAGGCAATGACGGGTCCGTCGTCACCTCCCGCTGGGCAGGCGTTCCAGCGACAGTCCGGCGTGTACAGCCTATCTGCAGACTGATACGGCTGTTTCTGAGCGATCCGCCCCGGCGGATCACTCAGTAACAGCCTTATCAGTTCGCCGACAGACTGTACACACGCCAGGCTGTCTGCTGAAAACCCGCCCAGTGGGAGGTGACGACGGACCGGTCGTTGCCTGCAGTCAATCGTGTTTACGGGCCTATACTTTCAATGTAATTTATCCACTATATAAAACTTATCTTGGGGCAGAGGGTTGGAGTTGGGTGTAATCGGCAACTTTCATCGGCTACAAGGTACATAGTTTATCGGCAACAGGCTATATTAAAATTACCCGCTACAGTATTGGTAAAAGAACCAAAATGTATCAACTATACTAATCCTTTTATCACCTATAATAAAAATGATCCACTACAGTAATAGCAGCACTATCAGAAGATAGTGTTAGGCGGGGTGGTCTTTAAGGTTAAGTGTGGGGGGGGGGGGGGGGCTAAGGAATAAAATAGTGGTTATGCTGCTATTTTTTTTTATCCACTACATAGTTCCAGCTATAATCACGGGTAAATTTAATTTGGGGCTATTTTGAAGGTACAGGATTTAACGGAGACCCGATCAATAATGCAATATCCTTGAACGATTGATTTCAGCCAATTTGAATATTCTAACTTGCCACTTGTATGAATAGTAAAAGCTGTTACTCTCTGTCATTACTGAGAGTAAACTAGCTACACTACTCTATATGGTAATACTTTGAGGGACTTAATAATGAAGATAGACTGTAAGCAGTGTTGGAAGTATTCTGGTTGGAAACAACATACTGTATCATAAGCAAAACCATGTGGAGACAAAGGAGAGCTCTGGGGAATGAGGCAATCTCTGATGTAGCTTGTTTATGGTTTTGCCTCCTTGGGGGAAGTCCTTTGTCGCTCTGCTCCTGTGTCCTTGTAGGTGCCAATAAATAAAATATGTTACCTTCATCTTCTCTCCACTTTCTCTCAGCGGGATTCACAGAGATGACATTTGGCTGAAGCTTCAGCAGATGAACCAGCTCCTGGTATTTCTTTTTAGTGCATTCAAATTCCACATAGATCTCTGCTTCAGAGCTTCCTTTTTTGGACTTTCTTGACTCGATGTGACTAATGCTTACATATTTTTCCTACAAAACGCACAATAAAAGATATTGTAAAATGATGGTGATTTCAGCAATCCAGTTAGCAGCTGTATTCTGACATTCCAAAGTCATGGTATGGGTTTTTCACTCAGTGCAATAATGTCCGTCATACATTTCCTAGTATTTTCAGTAAAACCCTAAATTATTATTATTATTACTATTATTATTATTATTCATGTATATAGCACCAAATCTTCCAAACCACTGTACATAGTGCAAAAACAGACAGTGGGAAGCCTAAATACACGAGAAGTTCAAAACTGTACAATCAGGACATCCAGCAACACAAGTACAAATACATCCATAGTTGATGTATGGTTTGAAACATCACCAATGTAGGTACATATTATTATAATTTATTGTAATTATAAAGCGCCAACATATTATGCAGTGTTGAACAATAAATACATACAATGGTACAAAGCATGACAGAAGTAACGCAACAAGGTTATACAACATAGAACAACAAAGTTACACAAGGCAAACAGGGTACAAAATACATGATCATGCAATTTGGGGCTGGTTAGGTGGGTCCAGTAATACAAGTACAAGGTGGTCATAGAAAAGGAGCACACTGGCCTTCCAAAAAAGGTCTTGTACCGCCTACAGCTGATACAGAATTCTGCTGGCAGACTGCTAACCAACCAACCTCGTCACTGCCACATAACGCCAGTCCTGCACTCCCTTCACTGGCTACCTATAGAATGGAGGGTCCTATTCAAGATCGGCCTACTGACATTTAAATCCCGGAATAATCTTGGCCCTGGATACATGAAAGATATATTGCAGCTGCATAACAATCCCCGCATTCTCAGATCTAATAATCTAAAAATCTAGTCATACCCAGAGTCCACTTGGAAACTTTTGGTCCCAGAGCCTTCTGTCATGCTGCCCCTACGTTTTGGAACTCCTTACCTCAACAGATCAGGACAGCTCCATCCCTGGACGTGTTTAACTCCAGACTGAAAACCCACCTGTTCAGTTTGGCATTTGAAGAAATATAACTTTTGTTGTGTGAATACTTCATTCTTCTACCAATTACTGAATCTGAGAGAGCCTAAGCACTTTGAGTCCTATCGGAGAAAAGCGCTAGAGAAATGTTATTGTATTGTATTGTATTATTGTATCATGTACAATACACTAGGGAAGGAAGGACACTGCCTAAGGTAAGGCTGTAGAACAGGGGTCTCAAACTCACGGCCCGCAGGCCATTTGCGGCCCTCGGTACAATATTTTGTGGCCCGCGCCGGCAAAAGCAAAAGAGACACGGAAGCGAACTATTTTACCTTATAGTTCGCTTCAGTGCTCCCAAGTAATCTGCCGCATCCCCGCCGCTAAACGAGGGCTGCAGAGCCCCCAAATCCCCCGGGGCAAACATCCACGACTGCGCTGAGGGACAGAGCTTTTAGCTATAGCTCTGCCCCTCCTGACGTCAATCGTCGCATGGATCGCCGCCTCTCCCCGCCCCTCTCTGTGAAGGAAGAGTGAGAGGGGCAGGCAGAGGCGGTGATCCGCCGCGATTGATGTCAGGAGGGGCAGAGCTGAAGCTGAAGGCTCTGCCCCCTCTAGGAAATGCCGGCGGATTGCCCCCCGGGCGATTTGGGGGCTCTGCCGGCCTCGTTTTGCGGCGGGGACACTGGGGATTACTTGGGAGCACTGAAGCGAACTATAAGGTAGGGCACTTCATGTTCAGAAGAAATAATTAAAACTGTTAATAATGACATTTGAGGACTTTTTTTGTGAAATCCCTTATGCGGCCCAGCCTCATGTAGACTTTGCCTCCTGTGGCCCCCAGGTAAATAGAGTTTGAGACCCCTGCTGTAGAATAAGTATTCAGTAGAGAGTTATTGTGTGGTCCTATCTACAGTAGTTTGTCCATATAATAGAGTACACAGGGCCAGATTTATGGAAAGGCCACAAAGGCCCAGGCCTTGAGCAGCTACAGCCAGGGGGCACCTGGACATGAAATAGGAGTTGCTACATATGAAAGAGAAAGTTGCAAATGGTGAGCAACACGTGAAAATGGGAAGCTGATGCTCAAAAGAGCTGTGCATAAAAGAGTGTATGCATACATGGATATTGAAAAGGGAGCTCCACATGGAATAGGAGGGATGCTGCTGGGAGTTCTAACATACTTGGCCAATGGGCAGAAAAAAGGATAAATCTGGCCTTGAAAGTACAGCAGAAACAGGAAACTAAGGGGAGGTCCCTGCCCTTGCGAGCTTACGATCTAGAGGGTAGTGGAGTGAAGACGGTATGGGAGGAGATACAGGGGAAGCAGATTAGGCAGTGAACTTCCAATAAAAGCTATGACAAATTATAAGCTTGTCTGAAAAGGTGTCATTCTGATAATGAAGGTGTCAATTTAATAATAATGCCTACTTTTGTATTTCTTAAATATTATCGCCAGATATTTACTTCCCTACAGCATGAAGACGTTTCTAGTTATAGTGGAACACCAACCAAAACATTTCTTTAAGTTCTGAGTAGTACTGAGTAGCATCATCAGATTTTTATTGCTGTCTGTGTTCTCATTCAGATAATTTCTCCACTCTTCCTGTCACACATTAAAGAGAACCCGAGGTGGGTTTGAAGAATAATTCTGCATACAGAGGCTGGATCTGCCTATACAGCCCAGCCTCTGTTGCTATCCCAAACCCCCCTAAGGTCCCCCTGCACTCTGCAATCCCTCATAAATCACAGCCACGCTGCTGACAAACAGCTTGTCAGAGCTGGCTGTGTTTATCTCTATAGTGTCAGTCTGCTGCTCTCCCCGCCTCCTGCAGAACTCCAGTCCCCGCCTGCATCCCTTCCCTCCCTGCTGATTGGAGGGAAGGGACGAGGGCAGGGACCGGAGCTATGCAGGAGGCGGGGGAGCAGCTGAGACTGACACTACAGATGTAAACACAGCCTCACAGCACGGCTGTGATTTATGAGGGATTGCAGAGTGCAAGGGGACCTTAGTGGGGTTTGGGATAGCAACAGAGGCTGGGCTGTATAGGCAGATCCAGCCTCTGTATGCAGATAACATTCTTTAAACACACCTCGGGTTCTCTTTAAGTGAGTGAAATTGCTCCAAAAGGGATAACGAAAGCAATAATTACTTAATAGAGCTTCTACCGATTTCAGACAAAATCAAAAACGAATGCTTGAGATTACCCGATTCCCTGCTGGCAGTTACAACACAGGAAGGAGATAATTTTTGGGTGGGAACCTAAACAATAACATTGTCTGAGAGACCCTTCCCCCATTATATCCAAAACTAACAAAAAAGTTTCAGCTTGAGTTTCAGATTAACTTTCACTCTCCATCCAAGCCTTACTAAACAGGTCAGAGGCATCTATCCAGTGACAGGCACGTTTCCACTCCAGTACACGTTGTCACAGAGCTCTGGCAAGTGAATAGACAGCATACAACTACGGTTTAAATGACACATACAAGATTAAAGTAAAACTCCACATCTGCTGCAAAATAAACAGCTTTACACTTTGCTGAGATTAATGTAAAACTATATATAGAACTGATATTTTTCACAGCACATTACAGAGTACACTGAAGAATTAATGTTATTTATCTTGTACAAAACTGTACAGTTGGTGGTAGATCAAGTAAACAATGTTCCTGACGTTGATAACTACCACCTGTTTAGAGCAATTTTGTTGCAAAAGTGGGATTTCACTTTAAATTCAATACCAGTTCTGGCAATTTTAGGGCAAAAGTACTATGATCTAACATTAATTTGTCTTTTATTTTACAGGCAGTTCATGTCCCAACTATATTGAAAACTGAAAGACTACAGCTGAACTAATGTCAACAAACTCAAACTGAAAACAAAAGTCCATGAACATGAGCCCACACTGATCAATTCACTTTGACATGCACTTGGCCTGGAGTGAAACTTATGTTTAAATGGGCCGAGTAAAATTATTTAAAATAAACACATGATGTACTTGCAAATGAATATTACATACTCACCTCGCCGTCAGCTCCTCTCATAAGCCCACCATTTTCTTCTAACAATGATCCCTTCCAGTTCTGGCGCTTTGAGTCCGCCAGGAGAAAAGCACGATATAAATGTTATTTGTCTTGTCTTGTCTTCTGACACAATTTTGTCAGAATTGAAATATATCAGTTGCTGTCAGTTATAACTGAAAGGAAAACATACTGTTTGTGTATGGTAATATCCTTGCTTCCCTATGGCTCAAGTGGGTGATATTACAGTTTAACAGTGTGCTGACCTGGAAGCTGTTACAGGGTCATTGCCATATTTAAAATGGAGGGCAGAGAATTCCATTGATCACAGTGGACAAAATAGATGTAGGAGAGGAGAAAGATTGATGAGTAGACTACACAGGAGGTAAGTATGACGTGTAAGTTTATTCTGACTTTTAATTTTCAGTTCAGGTTTGCTTTAATTGAACTCAAAAGTCTGTGTATATTAGCCCTTAGATAGCGATGATGAGTAGATTTGACCAAGAAACAAATCTCTCTCTGATCGAATCTGATTAGAGAGAGATCTGTTAGCTACCCATATACAGCAGGACGATTCTCGTTTAATTTCATGCTGAAATCGATCCAGAATCGGCCTTGTGACGCTGCATGCAACCGCCTCGCCTCTTTCCTCCTAATGTTGTGTCCCCCCGGTGCCCCGTGCATGTTATAAACTACCTGTCCGCGACCTTTGCTGCTCCGGGCGCATTCTATTCTTCATACACACGCTCCACATGGTTGCCTTGTAACGTGGCTGCGCGTATGACGTCTGACGTCATACGCCCGCCCTTATTAGGAAACCACATGGGGCACGCTTGTATGTAGAGCGGAATGCGCCCGGAGAAGCGGAGGACAAATGGAGGCTGCGGATAGGTAATTTATAACATGCACTGGACACCGGGGGGGGGGGGGGGGACATTAACATTGGGGGGACAGCACCGGGTGTTTCGACACGTTTGTCAATCATCCCAAAATTGCACGCCATTACTGCCACGCACCCGATTGAGCAAGTCGGCCCTACATCTTGCAGCATGCGCAATCGACTTACGTGACCAATTTCGTTCTGAAATTGGTCACATTGTTATCAGTCGGGCATGCACTTGCCAGCACCGATTTTCATCCAATTCGATTATAATAATCAAATCGGATGGTCAATTGGCCGTCAAGTCACCTGATGTATGGCTATGTTAACTCTGACTGTGATCTGATATGATTCAAGGTGTCATATCCTAACAAATTAACAGCAGACAATTTTAAATATCTCAGTCCACGGTTGCTGGATGACTTATGTTATGAAGAAGCCTTAATAAATCAGGCCCTTTGTGTAATAAAAAAAAATGCTCAGAAATGCAATTTTGAGCACCTGACAGCTCCTCATGTTTCAGCAGAGTTGTGACAGTAACAATGATCTCTCCAGTGACATGGGCTCTTTCATTTGACAAGACTTTAAATACAAGTGAAATAAGTTTCAAATTTATGGTCAAAAAAATGATTCCCATCGTGTGCAGATTTAAAAGAACTATGGTCAGGCAGGTGAGAAAACTCTAATCAGTCGTACAATTATCTGACATACCTTAAGGACCTCTCAATTGATTTCTGTTTTAGATCAAGTTTTAAAGCATGTCCACACATCTAGGCTTAACAGCAGTGTCTTTCTTGTTTGATTAAATATCACCATAGAATGGACTGCGCATCAGTTGCTGCCTGCGGTACTGCAACAGAATTAGTTTTGATTGACAGTTGATATTTTTATGGAACAAGTTAATTAAACTGAAAATTTACCAGACTTATGTATGACAACCTTTACTTCTCTCCCTTCAACCTGTCATTTACTGCAACTGTGTGTTACATAGCTGGATTAAAGGATCAGTAAAGCAGAAAATGTATTCATTTAACCACTTTTTATTAATCACTTGAGGTCCATAGGCTTACATCCCCCTAGTGACCAGGCTATTTTTTGCAATTCAGGACTCTGCAGCTTAAATAGGTCGCTGCAGAGCCATACAAATTAGCACACATGTGAATCCGCCCCCCTTTTTGGCGCATTGGCGCGTGCGATCCCCTGCAAAACCCCACCCCAGGACTTGACGCCTTTCGGCGTTAGGTGGTCCTGGTGCTGTCACCTTCCCGACACTTATCGGCGTTAGGTGGTCGGGAAGGGTTTAAAGTGTAACTATGCTGTTAATATGACTATCTATAACTGTTTACTTTACATCTTGCCCTATTCAACAATACAGAATACTTGCCTTTAGATCTCAGTCCTATTGTTCAAAAGCAGCTGCTTGTATACCTGTCTTCCACTGCTGTGCTTGCCTGCTTTCTGTTCCCCATCTATCTAATGCAATATTTCCTGACTGTCTAGCATCCATTGTTACGTTTGTGCAATGGAATAGATAACCCTGGCTAATGATATCCTTGATCATATATAACATTTTTCCTTATCTTACCCAGAAATGGAGTCAGGCATGGAACCCACTACAAACGCTATCGCTACTTGCAATCGCTAGAGTTTTGTATAAGCGGTTTGTATGAGCATTTTTTCGATTTTAAAAAGTGTAATTAATTTGCCAGCGGTTGTGTAGTGATTAGCGATTTTCTGATTGGTCCTTTCAATTAATTTTCATTTTGTTACAGCTTGTTACAGTGTGCAGTAATGTAAAAACGCTAGCGAAATCGCTCTGTGTAGGTATTGACGAGCAATTATGCCAGCGTTTATATACTTTACATTGCAAAACGCTAACGCTAATCGCTAATGCTCAAAAATACTGCATGTCCTAAGTTTTGCGATTTGGTAATCGCAATCGCTCCAGTGGAATTTGGCCCATCCATTAAAATTAGCTGAGTGTTTAAGGGAAATCGCTAACTGTTTGAATCGCTCCCTAAACGCTCAGAAAATCGCTCTAGTGGGTTCCACCCCTGAAATGCGGCCCTAGGCAAGATAGCAGTTTTTGCCCTCCACTGACGGTCATCTGGCTTATATCTCTCCAGGCCCTAGGTAACTGCCTAGGTTTGCCTTGTTGATGATCCGCCTCTGATTTTGCTGGGTTGTTGTCATGGAGATATCTGCCCTCCTTTGATGCTTGTGGGATCTTAACATATGAATAGCAAAGGAAGAAACTACAGCGCCTTTTGACTTTGAGCCAAAAAGCTTTTCTATTGATGCACATGAAAGCCAAATAATGCATATAATATTTTGTACAGATTCTTTTGACTGTGCCAGGACTCAGCTGCTATACAGACTAGTTTTAAATGCTGCCTTCAGATGAGGGGCGAGCCAGAAGTCCTGAACTCAAGGAGGAGAAGATGCTTCCCTCTTCTTAGGATATCTGGTGATGTGCAGCTGCTGTGTCAGGGGCAGCGAGGGAGGATACAACAAGGAGATGCTGCACTGCCTCAGGGAGAGTGTGGTGCACTACTGTAGCTGATGCCACCTTAAAGAGAATCTGTATTGTTAAAATCGCACAAAAGTAAACATACCAGTGTGTTAGGGGACATCTCCTATTACCCTATTACCAATTTCACCGCTCCCCGTCGCATTAAAAGTAGTCAAAAACTGTTTTAAAAAGTTTGTTTATAAACAAACAAAATGGCCACCAAAACAGGAAGTAGATTGATGTACAGCATGTCCACACATAGAAAATACATCCATACACAAGCAGGCTGTATACAGCCTTACTTCTGAATCTCAAGAGATCACTTGTGTGTGTTTACCTTCTGTCCCCAGCTTCTCTCATGCACTGAACATTACAGGCTTCCTGCAGACAGCTCTGCCTATGTCGTTAATTCCTTAGTATGTGACAGACCAGCTCCTTTCACAGCCTCCAGAGGAGGATTTTTATCCAGCTCTCTTCTATCACTGATAAGATAGCAGAGAAGCTGCTGGCTTATGTAAATAAAACACACACTGGAGTGTGCATAGAGGAACAGTTCAACACTGAAGAACTTGGCAGCCTTCCAGACACAGGCCGACAAGTCTGACAGGGGAAAGATACATTGATTTATTACAGAGATGGTTATAGTAGAAAGAGCTGCAGCAAGCCAGATCACATTAGAATAGGTTTAGGAACTTGTAGGATGGTAGAAAAAACGTTGTAATTTTTGTTACAGAGTCACTTTAAGCTGGTTTTCATAGTTTGTTAACAGCCATCTTGTCCATGGCAGTAATAAGATGGGTAAAGTAGACCTGAAGTCTTGCACAGGATAGAAGGAAAACATAGAGAAAAGGCACCCTGTATGTATTTAGAGAGTTTAGCCTGTCTAATTCCCCCTCATCTGTGAATAATCACTGGTGTAATTTGATCTCTCAGCCAAGTCAGCTGGCTGCCTCGGTAGAGCAGCTAATTTGTAAACACAGGATGTTCACCTATGTCTGCTTCCAAGACAGCAGGAAGTAGACACACTGCAGATTTATTTCAGGATTTGTACCAGCTGCCACAATGAAACAGTTTTCGTATTATTATTCTGTTGCGTATCTTTTAGAGCAGAGAGGAAGTTCTGAGTTCAGGTCCACTTTAAAGGCACAATGCTCTGTGTCCGTCCCAGAGAGAGGAAGGGAGTGAAAATCTCTCCAACAGGAGAAAAGAAGCAATAACACCCTTCCCCCTAAGCTTCTAACCCCTTTCTGCATAAAAACTAGGATTAATGATTTTCCTGTAATTCACTGGGTCTTTATGCAAATTAGCACTGAATCCCTTCCTCTCCATGAAACTGTAAAACCGGAGTTTAATGCTACTTTAGTGCCTGATTTTTTTCCCTTGCAATATTAACACCTAATTTACAATGTTCTCTGCATGGGGAAAGAAGAGATGATTTAGATGCTAACACTGCTTGAGATTTTCCTTTGGCTCGCTGTGTTCATTACGAAATACAAACTACACTGTTGTTTGTCTTCTGTCGTGCTCTCATCTGTATTGGCTTGGCGCTGTTCGATCTGGGTGGCGAGAGATCATTCGTTTTTTAAGCAGTGTAATTACTTGATTGTGGTCTTTACTCACTCCCTGTAACTTGCACTGGGGCGTCATTTTAGGTCTTATTCTGTATTACTGTAGGATTTACATCTGACCATCCCTACTGGGTAGTATACACCTTGACTATCTGTGTGTGGGCTGCTTCTAACAGCAAACACCTTGAATATATGTACATGTTTATTCTAGGATTGAACTTCAAGCTCCAACAACTGCTTCATCTGTTTTCAGCACTACTCTTGTTTACTGCTGAAGATTTCAATGACTAACGTACTTTCTTTAGCAGCTGTTATTTCCAACTAGCACGAGGCAAACTTTCTAGTTTAATTAGTACCAAAGCAAGTCTAGTACATTTTATGCCTCAGATACTGATGTGGAGCTGCAACAAGCTGAAACTTTGTCTGAACATTCAATCTTGTATTGAAGTCTCCCTCTGCTGGCAATCATAGTGATCTACTAATAGCAGAAACACATTCAAAATGATGCAGAAAATACACACTACATATTTAGCACGCAGCATGGTTTTAGATTTCATACTCAACATTTACAGTCAAAACTAATGATAAAGGTTTTTTGTTTTTCTCAGACTAATAACCTCAATACTATCAGCTTATACTACACAAGATTTTGTTGCATTTTCCAATCGGATGCAAAGCGAAAAATGCAAGGACATCAGCAAAATAATGAAAATCACGGGAAGTCTTCTATACCAGTGCAATGCGATTTTTCCTGATCACAAAAGTCCTGCATGCTGCCTTTCTTTCTGCGTTTTCTCCTTGTGTTCCTAGCATCCAGTGAAAATCACAGTGAAATTGCATTGCGCTTGCGTTTTGCAGTGTAAAACAGACCTAAATCTTTTTTACTGTACTGACCTACTGATTATTACAGTAAACCTGTAATGTTTGGGTGGGGGGGGGGGGGCAGATATTTATCTTGTCTACCTCCCCCAAGCCATCCAGGAACAAGTACCCCCCAAACATGTTCACACTGTGGCTGTGCAGCAGCACGGACCCACTTGGACTTTAGCAGAAGAAGTGAGGCCTGATCAAGTCCATGCTACTGGGCAGGCGCAGACAGTTCACGTGTGCGCACTACCACGGAACCCATTATAGATGCAAATAAAAACTCCTAAATGCTCCAAGCGTCTGATGGTCTGTGTACCTGCTGAACAGTTGTGGGAATTTCCAATTGAGTTATGATTATTGATGCCAATCAATATTTACAATATTCAGTCAGACTGATCTGCGACTGGGTAGTGGTCGGTCTGCAATTGAGATCGGCCATATATCAGCGAGCATTGATTTGATTTTCATTGCTTTGTGCAATTTTTGTGGACTCTTGATGCTGGTTTACGATTGGTATCGGTTACACATTGGCTATTGCGTGCAATAAATCAATTTCCATTGGATGATTTGCCCTGGATTATACAGTATATGCAAAACACTCATTATTTGCTGTTTTCTTAAAGAGAACCTGTACTGAGTAAAAATATTTAAAATAAACACAAGGTAACTTCAAATGAACATTACATAGTTACCTTGCCATCCGTTCCTCTCAGAAGCTCACCATTTTCTTCTGACAATGATCCCTTCCAGTTCTGACAATATTTTGTCAGATCTGAAATATATCAGTTGCTGTCAGTAAAATATCAGTTGCTGTCAGTTATAGCTGAGAGGAAAACGGATGTACCAGGTAATGTCCAGGTTTCCCTACGGCTCAAGTGGGCGATGTTACAGTTTACCTGTGTGCTGACCAGAAAGCTGTTATGGGTAATGGCCATTTTCAAAATGGAGAACAGAAAATTTCCTTGATCGCAGTGAACAAACAGGATGTGGGACAGGAGAAAGACACTGAGGAGTAGACTACATGGAAGGTAAGTATGACTTGTGTATGCTTATTTTGACTTTTAATTTTCAGTTCAGGTTTTCTTTAAGGCATTTTCTTTTATCTTACAGACAACTCTTGGGCACAATACTGCATAGATTACCGCAGCCTCTAGTGCTTAATTTCGTATCAGCATGGTGGCACCTTTTTCTAAGGATTTTTGATCAGTTATTTGTGATATATACAAATGCTTAAAAAGAGCCAATTCTTTTTAAGTGTGTTTAATGATTACCGTAATTATTTTCCATTATACACTCTGCAATTCTGCAGTGATCCACTTTGTCAATAAAGAAAAGTTTTACAACTGGGGATTAAAGATGGCTCGAACCTCCGATTTTCGGTTCATAAACCTCGAATGCGAACTTCCGCAAAAAGTTCGGTTTGCGTGAACTTTTCAAACCGTAATAGTCTTCAATGGGGAGGCGAACTTCGAAAATTAGAAACATTTATGCTGGCCACAAAAGTGATGGAAAAGATGTTTCAAGGGGTCTAACATCTGAGTTTTTGCATGGGGGAGTGGAATACACACCAAAAGTCCCGGGGAAAAATCTGGATTTGCCGCACAGCAGCGTTTTAAGGGCAGTCATCCCATTGCATGCTAAATTGGAGGCCTAAAGTGCTGTAAAACATCTTGCATGTGTATACATCAATACTGCTTCACACTGACAGACCAAACTCACTGTGTAACGCACCGCAAACAGCTGTTTGTGTAGTGACGGCCGTGCTGGACTGGTGAGCACCATGACAAGAGTGCAGGTGATGGCGGCTTTCCAGCCCATATGGTCGCCGGGCTGAGGTAGCTCAATGACAGAACAGTGACTGTCCAGCTGATCAAATTTGGAGGCCCTAAAAATTCAGGAATCCACCTGGAGTCCTGGACTCTGTTGGTGGTGGCAGAGAAGGCAGTCAAGCGGCCTGCAGGCAGAGATGCTGTGTGGGGAGCGACTTGGTCTTGGGGCAGGCAGTCACACGGCGTGAAGGCAGCGATGCTGTGTGTGAGGACTGACTTTGCCTTCGGGCAGGCCTGACAGTGCTTTGCTGACCACGTGGTCAGAAGGACCCTTGACTCAACGCTGTGTGCCAGAGATGACACCACTTGCCTTTCAACATCACGGTACAGTTTGGGTATCACCTTTTTGAGAAATAATTGCAGCCTGGTATGTTACACTGCGGTGTGTGGCTTTGCTTTTTTGTGTTGCTTTTCCTCAGGTGGTCATCGCATTGCAGTTTGTGTTTGTCATCATGTGCCTTCGTAAGGAAGTTGTCCCTACACGGGTCTTGGTCTTTCCACGGCTCAATTTTCGGTGGCAGAGAGTACAGATGGCATTGCTCTCATATGAGGCAGACACACAAAAAAAAGTCCACACCGCTGAGCCCTGGAGTGATGGCACTTTGGTGGTGGCGGCTGACTGAGTGTTAAATGGGGTGCCAGAATCAGAGCAGGAGGAGGAAGATATGTCACGCTTCCGTGCGGAAGCTGAGGAAGATGAGGTGTTCTGTGTTAAATAGTCAACTACGTCCTGACAATCTTGGAGGTTGATGGCACGCGCCTTCTGAACACTGTACTTTGGTCCAGAGCCGCACAAAATCATGACAGCACAACCTCGAACAGACCTGGCGGGTGGCCTGCCTCTGCCTGTTTTGCCCATATTGCGGGGAATGAAGTAAAAGGTATGCACTGACTTGACTACTACAATGTGCAGTCACAGAGGTGCAGTGAACAGGTATGCAGTGGCTGGTATTAATACAATGTGCAGCTGTCACACACACAGGTACCGTGAACAGGTGCAGCGACTGACTGGTATATAACACTGCGTGCACTCACGTAGGTAGGTGGGTGCACTGAACAGGTGGGTATGCAGTGATTGGTATTACAAAAGTGCAGCTGTCACACACAGGTAGTCACTGAATGTGCTGGGCCTGGCAGTGTCACAGTAGGTATTACCAAGGGGCCAAGGTCCAGCAGCTGCGACTGACTGACAGAGCTGTATATGCAACACAAGTGTCTGTGGGACACCTACACATACACAAAAAAAAAATAGATCACAAGAACAACATTAGCTCTCAAAAGAGCTGTTGAGGATGATGAGTGCTTTTTAGCAATAAGTATCAGCAAGAAGGAGCAACTTAACAAGCAACACACAACACAACCTAACAAGCAACAGACAACACAAGAGCCTAACTAAGCTTTCCCTATGTCAGCAGGTTCTCTCCCTTCTTGAATTATGGCAGCCACACGAGTGAGTGAGAAGGCTGACGCTGCCTGCGTTTTATAGGGGGGGGGGGGGGCTCCAGGAGGGAATGTAGCCTGATTGGCTACCCTGTGTCTGTGGACTGTGATGTAAAGGGTCATAGTTGACCCTAATGATGTAGTATAGGGGGCGGGTCGAACTCGCATATAGTTTGCGGTTCACCGCGAACGCTTACCACCGAAGTTCGCGTGCGAACCGTTCAGGCCATCTCTACTGGGGATGAGCTGTCTACAGGTATTCTCACTTGCAGGAAATTCACAAGGTTGTTATTTGGTTGGAACTCACTTTCCTAAAAGTTAGGTAATGCCAAATAGTCCACATTAAGTTATAATGGGCAGCTATAAATCAATGGAGCCTGAAGAGAACGGTCAAACTGAGGTGATTTGTTTAATTAGACAGGTGCAAATGCAGCTCATCTAACATTTGAGGGCAACATGCCGTTTTAGTTATTCTGTCTTGGAAATGTGAGCGGATACCAGTTTTGCAAATGACTGACAAAATGAACCTGAGGTGAGTGTTATATGGAGGCTGCCATATTTCTTTCCTTTTAAGCAATGCCAGTTGCATGGCTAGCCTGCTGACCCTTTGCCTCTAATACTTTCAGCCATAGACCATGAACAAGCATGCAGCAGATCAAGTGTTTCTGACAACATTGTCAGATCTGACAAGATTAGCTGCATGGTTGTTTCTGGTGTCATCCAGACACTACTGCTGCCAAATAGATCATCAGGGCTGCCAGGCAAATGGTACTGTTTAAAAGAAAACAAATATGGCAGCCTCTATATCACTCACCTCGGGTTCACTTTAAGGCAAAAAGAAAACAGGAATATATTAGAAAACTCTCAGTCTACATCCCAAATACATCTAATTGTCGTATTTCAACAATGCAGTTATATAAATAAACCTTAAATATCTTTAGGCATGCACGTATCCCAGATAAAGGAAATAAATGATTTCCATATTTAAGTAATGAGATGTAGGAAAGAAAACAGAGTTATGCTCTGTTTTGGTAAATTTTGACTATATTTTCCAACTTTCACGGTGTAAAGGAACAGTTCACTGATATGCTTAAAAAACTATTTTCAAATCAAGTGTTTCATAAGTTAAGGGCAAATTATGAATATCCTATCTGTGCTTTTTATCTCAGAACAAGTACTTTTTCCATATTTTTTCAATGATCCCATTAGAAAGCATTTCTGGTTGTCCATGGCAACCATCCGCTACCATCTGGAAGTAGTTTTGTAGACATCAAGCCCTCACATATCAATCAGATGACAGAGTTGTTCCTGATTAGCATGAGTGTGCACATAATCAGAATGCCAGCTGTGGCCCAGGTGACTGATAATTAGCAGCCCATACAACTGCTCCTTTCCCTGTGTTTTGTATTCCCACTTCCAAAATCTAAACTGTCAAGGGTTGGATTTTAATAAGGATCTATTGTACAACCTATTATATTTAATGTAAAATTAAATAACTTTGAAATAAACATTTGCAACTATATTTTTATTACAGCACAGGCATATCGGTATCAGCTAAATAGGGTTTCTACTTCCCATATCAAGGACACGGTAATATGGAATAGATCCTAAGTTCTCAACACATGGTACATGGTTAAACGTTTTCCAGAATCTGTAAAAAAAGAAAAAAAAAAAAACTCAAGAGGGTACTTGCCTCAGGAGTGGGAAGTCTCTGGGTCATAATGAGGCTTCCCTCATCCTCTTCACCCTCTGGGATCCATCTCTGGCAGGCCCCGAACATCAGCCATGTAAATATCCGCAATCCTGCGCAGTAGTGGCTTTCCGATGAGTCGCCTGTGCAGTAGAGTGGACCCGATCAGGATCGGCTTTTTCCACCGGAGCCCATCAGAAAGGTGCTACTCTGCCTGCGCAGGAGCGCGGAAGGTAAATATTTCAGCTGCTACTGCCCCTGCTCCATAGCCGACAAGCTTGTGGGCTGATTTTTTGGGGGGCTGCAAGGGCTGGATCCTGGATTTGTGCCTTTTTTTGTACAGATTACTTTTAAAAATGCAGGCCTATGACAAAAAAATAAGAAAAGTTAGATACTTACCTCAGTAAAGTGTGTAAAAATGTTGAGAAACACTAGTGTAGACAGAGAGGGGTGAAGCTTTCCACATTCAACATTTAGCCTTCTACACATGCTAGAGGATTCCTAGCCAAGGCAGCCAGCCAGCAAGCAATCAGACTGGCGGGTCATCTCAGCCAAGCTCAGGCCGAGGACATTGTTGTACTCACCTTGGCAGCACCAAGATGTGCCAAAGCGTCAACCCTCCTCCCTCCACCTTAGCAACACAACGCATCACTGGCTTGAACGCTAGTGACACGTCTGTACAGAACATGGTTCCAAACTATCACCCAATGGACTGAGTTCCGATCCCTGCAGGCTACACAATAAAGTTTCTCTGGCTTCCCTTCTCAATCTGTTTTCTCGCTTGATTATTGATGTAGAGCACTTCATCCATTTCTGTCCACCTTTATTTTAGTTTTATATTTATTCTTATTGCTACGGTACCATAACATTTATTTGCGATAGTTACCCTTACATTTTCAGTAATAGTATTGTTCCCAGAGGGATAACAGTTTCTGCAGCTGCAGGAGGCCTAGGCCTGTAGGGAGCCCAAATTGTTACCCAAGCTCCAAAAAGCTCCTCCCTTCAGAGCAGGATTTGTGGCCACATTTGTTATGGTGGAGGAGTTGTTATTGTGGGGGGACATGGTCATCACACTTGTTGTGAACAGATGTGGCCCCTTCCTTCCTCCTCATGAGGAGGTGGGTGATGACTGTAGGAAGCGAACACTGCAAATGCGCTGGAGACTTGGGCGCAGCCGGCGCCACCATAGACCGTAATAGGAATTACGGCTATAGCAGTGCAAAGTCAGTAACTTCGGCGCCGTCAGAAGACGGAGCTGAAGTTACTTTTAAAACACTGTAATTTGCCTTCGAGCAATAGCTGGAAGCTGAATTACATCATTCCCCACTATCCACGTGGACCTAGAGGGGGAATAGTATTTAACGCCGCCGGGAACTTGTGCAGCAGCAGGATAAGCCATACTGGCTGTATCCTGTGCCCAGGTCTCACGGCAGAGAATTCTCTCGTACTCGTAGGAAGACCCTATCAAAGTTTTGCTGGAGCCCCATGATATGGAGTTACATCCCTGATTGACAGTATCAGTAATGTTGCATTCAACAGGTCATACTTCACTCTTTATTGCTTCCAGCTGTGCACATAAGAGATTCTGTTGAATTCTTCTCAAAGCATACATTATTGACAGCCTATGTGGTGTGTACTGCAGAGGTGTGTGGGGGGGGGGGGGGGGGTGACAGCAGCCAAAGCACCATTCCAGGCGTGATAGTGCACCCACTGTTTTTCATCATTTTATTCCATGATGGTTCCTAAATAACCTATAAAACTGAAATTACTATGCATGGTGTGATGTGTTTGTCACTGAAAGTTTAAATATTTTTGTTTTTTGAATATTGTGCTATAACATTTTTCAGAGGCTATGATATTTCAACAACATAATCCATGAGAATTATACAATAATAAGAACATCAAACAGCACTCCT
The DNA here is from genome assembly GCF_040937935.1 of Hyperolius riggenbachi. Classification (NCBI taxonomy): domain Eukaryota; kingdom Metazoa; phylum Chordata; class Amphibia; order Anura; family Hyperoliidae; genus Hyperolius; species Hyperolius riggenbachi. Next base: position 310,401,369 of record NC_090648.1, read on the forward strand.
GCATGCAGAACAACCAAACCCAGAAGCTGTGTAAATCTGTACCCTGAATAAAGGCATACAGTATTAACACATGTGAATTACCACAGGTATACACTATTCACCATGCAGAATAACTGAATTAAAGTGAACCTGAACTGATTAAAATTATTTAAAATAAACACATGATGTAACTGCAAATGAATATTTCATACTTACCTCGCTGTCAGTTCCTCTCAGAAGCTCACCATTTTCTTCTTACAGTGATCCCTTCCAGTTCTGACAAGATTTTGTCAAAACTGAAATAGATCAGTCGCTGTCAGTTATATATCAGTATCAGTTGCTGTCCATGTTTCCCTATGGCTCAAGTGGGCGACATTACAGTTTAACAGCGTGCTGACCAAGAAGCTGTTATGGGGTAATGGCCATTTTCAAAACACAAAAACTTTCCACTTACTACAATGTAAATACTGACACACACCATGCAATTTCTTCAGATCCTATTCGAGTGATTTAGTCAGAGCAAGTATTTTACAGCATAGCAGCTTAACCTTTTTGTAGTTATGTAAAAAGAGTTTAAAACAAACTTGAACTGAACTTTCTCTCCTCTCCTGCGTCCTGTTTGTCCATTGCGATCATATACAACTAACAGCAACTGGTATGTTTTAGTTTTGAAAAAATGTCCTCAGAAATGGAAGGAATAGTTGTAAGAAGAAAATTGTGAGTTTCTGAAAGGAACTGATGGTGAGGTAAGTATGTAACATTCATTTGCAGGTACGTCATGTGTTTATTTTAAATAATTTTACTCAGTTCAGGCTCCCTTTAAGTCTAGTGCTATTAATGCTGAATTAGGAACTGAAAACTGAACTTACAGCAGCAGCAGCTAATCATGCATACATTTAATAGAGGCACCTGTTAATACGGGCTCTGGATAATGACGAGTTAGAATATCTGTTACATTACTAATATTCTAATATCGGCTTCCCTAACCTAAACCGCAGAATAACCTTCTCCAACCTACACCTATCACTAAACTCCTCCACCTATGCCTAAGGGCCGGTTCACACTCGGCGTTTGGAGTGCCGCCTGCCCGCGATCGCATTCGGCTCCACGGTCGTGATTTGCAGGCAAAATCTCACAATTCAGCGTGATTTGCGCTTGTGATTCCCGTTCAATAGAATGATAATCACATAGCCCCCAAAATGCTGCATGCAGCCCGTTTGTGATTGATCGAAATCGCAAACGTTGCAGTGTGAATATATCGATAGAGATCGCCGGCGATCAGCAAAGTGATGAAAAATCGCCCAGTGTGAATTTTTAATAATTTGTATATCGGAATTATGTATATTGAAATAAAATGTTTATGAATTTTTTTGATACCCTATATAAGTGTAGTGCTGTTTTTGTGAGCTACCCAGTACTTTTTTCCTGTTCAGTTTTGCTCTTAGCACACACTTTGGTCAGAGTGCATTGTCTTTTGCAATTTGTGTTGTCTTCTAGGTTCTCCTAGTTATTTATACATATGCACCTACCTAATTTTTTTGATTGTATTATATATTGATTGTACGCCACAGGTGATGCGCCGCTGCGGCGCTCTCACGTGACTGGCGTCTCTCCGATATTTAAACAGCGCTAATGCGCTGTTACAGCACGGAGATTCCCTCGCTCTCTTTGAAAAAGCGGCGTGACGGCCGCGGAACCGGTGGAGAAGTCCACCGAGGGCTCCCATCTCTTCTTCCACACTTCTTGGGTCTTCACATACCGGCTAAGTATACTCCCTGATTCACTACACTGCATGCTTTACCTATGGTCTGTCACATTCAAATTCAGCATAGCTGAACTGCAATAAGTCATTGTTGCACTCAGCAGCAGGCAAAGAACTTTACCGCCCAAATCACCCACTGTGGGCTGCCATAGCTACAAATTGCATTGTGGCCTATGGCGGTGCCCAATTTATCTCTCGGGCTTCGCACTCAATTTAACTGATCCAGTTAACAACACAGAACACACAGATCTCTGCTAAGATGTGATGTAACATTGAGTGGGCAACAGGAAAGGTGGTAAATGATCTATATCAGGTGGATATCAATCCTTTATCACATTTAGTATATGTGTGCTGGTTTTCACCCTAAAGATGGCCATACACTAGTCGATTTTACCCAATGATATCTGGCAGATTCGCACAGGATGAAATATTTTGCTTCATCAGTGACGGATTGCGAGCATGGCACTAACGGTGTTTGACTTGGCAATGACCGACAGCAGAGTGTAGACCTCAGAGCGTACTCTCAGCTGTCGTGCCTCCTCTCATGTCCAAGGGCTTTTCTCCAGACTGGGCCGCTCCTCCTACCTGTGTCTTCTCTCCCTGTATCATGGGATAAAAGCTGGAGGTCAAACACTAGAACTTCAGCGTGTATGCTGCTGACCTCTAGTGGCCCGGCAGATGGCAGCAGTTTCAGTAAAACACGGATCTATCTAATGGTTGATCTAATGGCTATCTATAAGTGTATGGCCATCTCAAACCATAACCTGATTTACCTAGCCCCCAATATTTAAAGTATTTACTGACTATTACAGAGAGCTAAGATAACTATCCTGGCTACAGCCTGTTGCCAAGTGATAAAGGTTGCTGCTGTGGGAACTTGTGGCTTAGCCAATGGACAGTGGCCAGTAAGCACAAATTTGGCTAAATGTTCCCTTCCCTATTCTCAGCCAAAACATGAAAGAGCTGTCCATATCATTCTTGTTAAGGCATTTGTCCGTTTGTGGCCAACCACAGCAGCTCTGTACATTACCAATAATCCCTAGAAGCTCAGCAATTGCAAAAGATGTACATTAAATACTAAATACACAACCAGAATACAATAATACTCTAATTATCTACAAACTACAGCACCTCGGCATGAACTTGTTGTCTCACATTCCATCAATCTGTCCACTTACTGCAAAGTACTGCAGTAATTGCAAATAAAACATAATAATACAACACAATAAAAGTAGGCACAGTATTTATGAATAAAGTGCCTGGAAAAAAAATGTGTAACTATCAGTTTCCTCTAATAAGTGTTTACTCCATAAATGAGCTTTAACTTTTCCTTTCCCCTAAAATCCATAAAAACAGAATTTGAAAACTTACCTTAAAAATTTTTAAATCTTGCAATAAACCTCCAACTTCGTTTTTCAAAGTGAGGACAACCGCTGTCTTTTCTATTTCAGCAGCTGCTTCAGTTTTGCTACATTTGTTCTCATCAATTTTCACAGCATTCAATTTGTCTCGCTGCAAAAAATAATAATAAGAATACATTGATTAAAGGTGGCAGGCACATTTTAAATATGAAGTAAATGGCTACATAACACTGAGCCCTGGCAGGCACATTGCACCATTCAGAATACAGTGACTTTGCTTTTAATCTTACAACAGGTAATCAATTGTGAACCTTCAGCCTCTGACAGCTGATTTTTCTTTGCCCACGTTTATACACGTTAGCCTTATTTTTGATAAATATACATATAGTTATACTGGAGCCCAGGCAGTGTATATGATAGATTGTTTTAATGAAAATAAAAATCCACTTAATCTTTTTAGGTGTGGGGTGTTTGAAGGCATCCGTGTATCAATATTACAAACCCACAGATACCTTTAATTGTATTATCCAGATCTAACGTTAATCACTTATGCTTCCCCTGTCAAAAAAAACTCCAAACATTTCAGTGGGGGTTCCTCAGGGTCCCATAACTATACGTAGTTTACACCTGTTGCACCTCTGCTTAAATGGACATGTCGCAACATATTAGGCCAACTTGGCATTGATAAACTGACAAATATTGATCAAGAGTTGATTGGTCAGGCATACTGGGAGCTACAGATTTACATCAGATTAAAAAAAAGTGTACTAAAGCTAGCCATACATCTAGTAATTCTGATTCAATCGACAAAGTGATCAACTTTATTAAGGAATCTACTTCAGTGTGGTTGATCAAAAGTTAATCGACTAGTGACCCACACACACACATTTGATCTGACAGATGTTGTATCTTCATGCATTGAATGCAAAACCGATTCAGAGTTGATCGAATGACATGTGAAAAGTAGCCGATTCCTGTGCAATTAGCCGATATCTTGCATCCTGTTCGATCGACTAAGTCAATTTGACATGGAATCAGCCACCTTTCATTGATTGGGAATTCTGGAACACACTCAATTCTCTCTCAGTTCTATAAAATAATCGAATTGAAAGGTCGATCGTACAGCCAAATCGCTAGATGTATAGCCACCTTAAGACATGCCCCTACACCATTAACCATGCTTCTATTTTGCATGCGTCATGCCCCCTTATACAGTTCTCTGTGTCTAGTGGTCCCCACTCCATCCATTATCCTGTTCCCTGAGGTGTAGTGGTCCTTCATCCCCTATACAGTTCGCTGGTGTCTTGTGGTCCCCTCCTTCCCATATGGCTTCCTTGGCATTTAGTGGTTCCCCCTCCCCCCCCTCCCATGGCTTCCTTGGCATTTAGTGGTTCCCCCTCCCCCCCTCCCTCATATAGCTTCCCTGATGTCTGGTCCTTCTCCCTCCCTCCTCAATATAGCTTCCTTTCTGCCTACTACTTCCCGTCTCCCTACCCAATAGCTATTCTGGTGCCTACTAGTGCTCCCCTCCCACCTCCATATAGATTTCCTGGTGCCTAGTGCTCCCCCCTCCCACCTCCATATAGATTTCCTGGTGCCTAGTGCTTCCCCCTCCCTCCCCAATATAGCTCCCCTGGTGTTTAGTGCTTCCATCCTCCCACCCCAATATAGCTTTCCTGGTGTTTAGTGCTTCCTTCCTCCCACCCCAATATAGCTTTTCTGATGTCTAGTTGTTACCCCCTCCCTCCCCCATACAGCTTCTCTGGTTGTCTCGGGATTCCCCTTCAATATACTGTAGCTTTCCTGGTAATCTAGGGCTTCCCCTTCTTTTCCCAATACAGATTCCCTGGTGTCTAATGGTTCCTCCATCCTTCGCTCGCTCCTATGGCTTCCCTGGGGGTCTAGGGCTGCCTCCAATATAGCTTCCCTGGTAGTCTAGGCCATAGTTCCCCAACCCTGTCCTCAAGGCCCACCAACAGTACATGTTTTGCAGGAAACCACAAACGTGCACAGGTGGGGTAATTAGTGTCTCAGCAGAGCTGATTAACTACCTCTGTGGATTTCCACAAAACATGCACTGTTGGTGGGCCTTGAGGACAGGGTTGGGGAACACTGGTCTAGGCCTTCTCCCAATCTAGCTTCCCTGGTGGTCTAAGAGCTGACCCCCTCCCTACACAATACAACTTCCCTGTCTAATGGTTCCCAACAATGAATTCCTGAGGGTACTCCACCCACAAACCCTGAATCAGTGAGCCTAAAGGCCCATACACACGTCGGATTTTTGCGAACGACCCGTCGTTTGAACGTTCCGTCGTTCAGTCGTTCGCACGTCAAATCCGACGTGTGTACAGACTATCGTTCGGTTGATAAGACTGGTTTCCACGGGCGGATCGCTGGAAACCAGTCTTATCACGCGAACGATAGTCCGTACACACGTCTGATTCCGCGTGCGAACGACTGAACGACGGGACGTTCAAACGACCCGTCGTTCAGAAAAATCCGACGTGTGTATGGGCCTTTAGGCTACAAAGAGAGTGTACAGCACATGGTGTTGGGTTTATTGTTTGGGATGTGATTTTTAGCACACATATCTATCAGGTCCTATTCATTCCAGGATCCAATTGTGAGTTTATTTTTCCATTTTTTTTGTGATGCAGAAGATGTCAGCACTATATAAATACACAATTGTTATAAAATGGAATGTGTTGTTAAAAGTCTGAGGTAGAATTTACCAAATTTTACCTGCTAAAGACCAGATGATTAAGCACTGATTAGCACAAAATGGCCCTGCAAGAGCTACAACATCTAAGAGCAAGATCATTCTGACTGCAGCGTTCAGCTTACTGAACAAAATTACATCACTAAGGGGCCTCTGTACCTCAGTAATGTTAAGTAGATAAATCTTACTATTTATTTTAATTATTCTTACAGCTGTCAGCTGCACTAATAATGAATCAAAACAGAAATCAGCAATGACGGTGTTGCTGCCAGGTCTCTGAAATTTTTCTGAATTGGAGGCAGGTGTTTTCCCTCATAACTGCAGGCCCGGTCTGTCCATGATACCAAGTGAGGCGACTTCCTCAGGCAGCACCAGGCAGAAACAGGAAGTGAAGAGAGTGCCTGGCCAACCAATACTGGGGGCAACTGTACCTGGCTAACCTATAATGGGGTAACTGTAGCTCAGGGCAATTCAGGGCAGAAGGGAGGGGGGGGGGGGAATTGTCAGGTGCTCTGCAACCATTCCAATTGGGAGGGGGAGGGAGCGGGGGGCATCGCATTCTCACAAGTTTGCCACAGGCAGCATAAAGTCTACAATCAGCCCTGTATAACTGAATATGCTTGCTTTTACATATTGGAAAGAGAAGGCACGGCTCACCTTCTGAACTGTTGAACAAGCAGACAAGACATTTCTCACCTATGCAGTAGTGCGGCTCATCTTTTTTTTTAACATCCCCTAGTTGTAATACAGCAGCATTATCAGCTCCAGTCCTCAGCATCTCCAAGAGGCCATAAATATTACCAGTCACTGACAGATGATCAGCTCTGTGTGCCTGGATCTGTAATTAACACACTCCGAGTGTAGTCCTTAAAACGTGACCTTTTGGGAAGAACTGGAGCTGAGAAACTATAAACAATAAAGAACCTGTGGCCAGCTGAGGACTTCACAGCTCAGCAACAGTGTGTATTTTAAAGTGCCTTATTGATTTTACTCCCATGTTAAGATTATCGTGCATAAATAGAACACAGACTTTAAGAAATGAAAGCCACAACACATGGAAAATCATACATATATGTATGGCAGTAATCTACATTATTTATATTTTGTATCACAATCTTTTGTACCCTCTTTAAAGATGTCACCCCAAATAATCTTACATTATTATCATTTTGTATTTATAGCAGGCGTTTGCCTTCTTTAAACAGAAGGTATTTGCAATTATTTAGGTTGGAGTAGATTTATGATGTCTCCCACAATGCATCCCTGCTGAATATGCAAATCACCCCTTTGTTGTTCCCGATGCTTCAGCTGGTAATTGTACAGAGCCACAATAATCCAACATGCATTCAGACAGTTTCAGGCTGGTTGGTCCTCATCGGTGCATGGCATGGATTAATGTGGCTCTATGTGGTAGGACTTGAAACACCCAGAGTTACAGATTGCCCAGCAATCTCATGGTGAACCAGAACTAGGAGTGTGTAAGGGGCTAAAAAGTACCAAAAAGCCCTCTTACTAAAATGCTATGCAAAACAGAAGTCTGCCTTCTTAATACAGAAAGTATTTGCAATTATTCTGGTTGGAGCAAGTATATGATGTGCACAACATTCCCTTAACCTCCTTGGCGGTAACCCCGTAGTTCGGGGTAAGCCGCGCAGGAGGTTTTCTCCGGCCCTGCTGGGCCGATTTGTTTAATTTTTTTTTGCTGCACGCAGCTAGCACTTTGCTAGCTGCGTCAGCACACCGATCGTCGCCGTCCCGCGCTCGATCGCCGCTATCCGTCGCGCCGCACACCCCCCCCAGACCCCGTGCGCTGCCTGGCCAATCAGTGCCAGGCAGCGCTGAGGGGTGGTTCGGGACTCCCAATGACGTCATGGCGACGGGGGAAGCCCTCCAGGAAATCCCGTTCTTTGAACGGGATTTCCTGATCGGAGATTGCCGAAGGCGATCGAAGAGGGCGGCGGGATGCCGCTGAGCAGCGGCTATCATGTAGCGAGCCCTGGGCTCGCTACATGATATAGGAAAAACATTTTTTTTTTAAAAACTGCGGCGCTCCCTCCTGGCGGATTTTTTTATACTGCCAGGGGGGTTAAAGAGACTCTGAAGTCTCAAAAAAAAAGTATTTTTATTTAACAAATATGTTTAATATCTTAGCCCTAACTAAACCGCCGCCTTCCCGCTGCTGTAAACTAATCTAAATCCCCCCCCCCCAAACTCCCCGGTGGGCAATCCGGGCAGCGCTTCTGTGAGAGGCAGAGCTATGAGCCGCAGCTCTGCCTCTCAGCGCGTCTGTCAGCCCGGATCGCCGCCTCTCCCCGCCCCTCTCAGTCTTCCTTCACTGAGAGGGGCGGGGGAGAGTCAGAGATCCGCCACTGACAGACGTGTGTGAGGCAGGGTTGCAGCTCATAGCCCTGCCTCACACAGAAGCGCTTAGGGCAGCAAAATCCACGACCAAGAAAGTCGTGGATTTTGCAGGGGAGAGGGAGGGCGAGTTAGGGGGGGATTTAGATAGTTTACAGTGGCAGGAATGCGGCAGTTTAGTTAGGGCTAAGATATTAAACATATTTGTTAAATAAAAAGACTTTTTTTTTTAGACTTTAGAGTCTCTTTAAACAAAACAAATTGGCAACATACCCCTTCAAAAAATATAGTCAGGCAGCACATTTTCCAAAAGCTAAATAGGGATAGAGTCCGCCAAAAGCATTATCAGGCAGTGTGTCTCCAAAACATAATTAAAAGCAAAGATGGGTATGGGCTAAACCGATTAGGGTTCACTTCTCTTTTCTTTCAGTATTGTTGTCAATCTGCAAACTGCCCTGGAGGATCTGTCCCAATGTTTTTGGAATGTTTTCTAGGGATCAGATTCCAAATGAGCATTTTTTTTTATAGATACAGTAATTCAATTTCAGCATTTGATATGTTATGTTTCTACTATTTTCAATTAAACACAGTGTTTAAATGATCTGCAAATCATTGCAGTATGTTTTTATTTACACTTGTCTTAGCATCCCAACTTTTTTAGAAACAGAATTGTAAAAAGTTTTAACAATTTTTACATTGCAATGTCTCCCTAGCCATATTAAAGAAATTCCGCTGTACTCCCGAGAATGTAGTTAAGCCACTGTTCTCTTATTTTATATTTAGATTGACATTTTAAAATACCTAGTAGTAAATATTGCTTAACTGTAGTTCTTTAAATTGCTGCAGAATGAAGATCTCACATGCAGCTTATTATCACTGCTGCAAAATGGAAAACAGATCACGATTATGGTTTTTCAGTTGCAGATAAGCACACTTAAAGGTATTTGTTCCTCAACCATTCATCAACTTAATGCAGCCCCTATTCTGTGAAATAACACCCTGCATGGAATGAATTCTACCTACGGTGCTCATAAACATTCTTACACCAAATAATCAATGTCATTTCTACGCTTTGTTTCAATAATTACATGCCATGAAACTGATACTCTTATGTCAATAATTGCTATTATGGTTCTACAACCCTCGTAATCTAGCATAAACAATTAGTATTTTCCATTAACACAAGAACAGTTACTCAAATACACCAGGCTTGTAGGAGTACAGACAAGAGCAAAAAGATGATGTGCTTGAAATACTTATAAACAAAGTGTAAACCATTGTTATCAGAAACACAAGCTTTTACAGTGACTTAGATAGATAGAAATATATTTAATTATTATTATGTATTATTATTTTTATTCTTAAAGAGGAACTTCAGCCTAAACATATATACTGTCACTAAGTTACAATAGTTATGTTAATTAAAATAGATAAGTAATATAATCTCTTACCCACCCTGTTTTAAAAGAACACGAAAATGTTTGATTTCATGAGGGCAGCCATCTTTTTGGTTGAAAGGAGGTGACAGGGAGCATGAGACACAGTTCCAACTGTCCTGTGTGCTGATCACCCCTCCCAGTTGCTAGGTAATGTGAACAACAACATAGGAAATCCCATCATGCTTGGCACAGCATCAGGGAAAAAAAACCAGGCAGTTTTCTTTTGATGGGTGGAGTTTAGCTAAAAATGCAGCTAAAAATGATGCTTTGGTAAAAAAAAAAAAAGTTCTGATGTTGTGAAACTGTAAAAGAAACACCAAGCCTTTTCAGTTCTGCTGATTAGATTTTTTGTCCGGAGGTTCATTTTAAGTCCTTATCCAGCTTCTGATTGGTAAAAAAAACTAATAACTTTGTAAGGAGCTCTCTCCCCTAAAGGAAAAATAAGACCCTGACTACCATACAGTAGTTCTGGTTCACCCTGAGCTTCCAGGGTAATTTGTAACTTCCATACAAACATTCATACAACATGCAATAAACTAGACAGTGTATGTGCTATTTTCTACCAACATGTCTTCAGCATAATTGTTATGCATGCCCCCTCCCCCCCTCCCCAGCAACAAAATTGAGCAGTATCACCAAAAGTAGAAATAAGGCTTAACAAAACCCCCAGCAATTAACCAGAAGTGCCACCTCTTCAGTAGAGCAACAATCCACTCAATGAGCGTGACAAAGCGGAGGGCACATTCAAGTTGCTAATCCAAGTTTTATTCGTGCAAAAATGGCATTAAAACCACCCACATGGGATGAGGGAGGTTCCCCCATGGGATGAAGGAGGTCGCCAGAGCAGAAAGATCGACCGCTGTATCACCTTTCACATAAAGCATGACCTCCTGAAACATAACTCAGCACCTTATCCCCAACCAACAAAGTAAAAGGGCACCATTTTTCTCAAAATATTTGGTGCCCATGATTCAAACTGATTGCTACAGGCACGTGTTGGTGGGTAGAAAGGGGTGGGAAAAATCACTTGTGTGCTGAGTTGTATGGCCCTGCAGCGAGCCCTTAAAGCTGCAGTGGCCTATTTTGTAAAAAATGGTCTGGTCACTAGGGGCACAATAAGGGAATAAGAGGCGCCCTGGTGTAATAAAAGCATCTAAAAGCAGTTTAAAAACAGGAAATAAATTTGAGGTAGCTTACCTCAGTGACGAAAAAAATCGTTTTTTATTAGTAGCACAGGCAACGCGTTTCGCGGGTCAGAGCCCGCTTCCTCAGGCCAATAACAGTGCCCAACTAACTAACAGATTCGGCAAAGGGAGACTTTTCGTCACTGAGGTAAGCTACCTCAAATTTATTTCCCGTTTTTAAACTGCTTTTAGATGCTTTTATTACACCAGGGCGCCTCTTATTCCCTTATTGTGCAATCATACCCCCTTACCTCACCCGTCTGAGGGGTGGGTACAGACCACACGTGGCTTCGACCACGGCGGATATCTGTCCCCTTTCTTTTACCAAGGAAAGCGACCGCATCCAGGTCCCTAGGGACCACCCCAAGTGGAGTCGGGTTTGTTGTCTCCACCTGCTTCCTGTGGTTGGTTGCCCCTCTGCAACCCACCTTTGTGAGTAGTGTCTTACTTTTATTACGTTCCATTGTTTTTGACATACTACACCATTGGGCTCCCACTTTTATCTCCTGTATCTTTTCACTAGAGGGTGTTTTTGACACCCACATCCCACTATGGTCACTAGGGGGTTTAAGACCGCGGTCCTCAAGTGGTTAAATATGAAAATATTCTCTCTCTCTCTCTCTCTCTCTCTCTCTCTCTCTCTCTCTCTCTCTCTCTCTCTCTCTCTCTCTCTCTCTCTCTCTCTCTCTCTCTCTCTCTCTCTCTCTCTCTCTCTCTCTCTCTCTCTCTCTCTATATATATATATATATACGCTACTGTAGTTCCCACCATAACTTGCAGTAGGATTCCTCCTGCTCATTCTCCCCACTCCATTGTCCAGAGGACAGAATGGGCTGAACACCAGAGAGCCAAATAGCTTACTGGTACACTGTGTATAAGCGGTCACCTGATGTGACCAAGAAAGATAATGTTGGGTGACATTTATCCTGCGTGCGTACTTAGCCTAAGGTTAGTACAAATAATCTACTCCAGACAGACAAAACAAAAAGTTAAACTGGAAGCAATGCACTGGAACATGAGGTGAGTAAAACCTGCTTAGATAGGATACATAAAAGTTCTGACTCTTCACCAATCTAACCAAAAACTTTATGGCAGACCTAAAAAGCAACATACATACACACACACACACACACACACACACACACACACACCTAATGCCTAAAACTAATCCCTACTCCTAACGCCTAAGACTACCTCCCCCCCCCCCCCCCACCTAATGTTTGAAAACAATTCCCCACTATTAAAACCTAAAGCTAACGTCTATCCTAAGACACCTACTATTTGTAGCCAATCGGCTACTTTACTAAAAAAAAAAAAAAAAAAATGTTTTATCCAAAAGCTGGGCTTTATGTAAGAGTGGTCAGGAAAAAGCCATTGCTTAGTGTTAAAAATAAGAAGGCGCAGTTTTAGTTTTCGGTCACCAAGGAAAATGCTATGGCTGGTGCAAACAACACATCCCACCACCCCAAGAACACCATCGGCACAGTGAAAGATTGTGGTGGCAGTTTCATGCTGTGGGGATGTTTTTCAGCAGCAGGGACAGGGAAACTAGCCAGAGTCAAGGAAAAATGGATACTGCTAAATACAGGATTATTCTTGAGCAAAACCTATGTCAGTCTACCACTGATTTGAGACTGAGACAGAGGTTGACTCTTCCAGTAGGACAACCTAGTAGATTTGGGACCCCCTTGTGGTCCTTTTGGTAAGCTGAAGTCGAGAGAAGTCAAAGAACACCTCCTTGACACCCAATAGGCCCCAAGCACCTGCTTCGGTTACCTGGTGAATGATCCTGCTCTGCAAGGGTGGGTGAATACTTCTGCAAGTCACTGTATATAGGTGATCGGTTACTACTCCTCCATCGAGTGCCCAACTCACCACCTAGGTGCTCAATTAAGATGCTCAGTACTGGCATCAATTAGATGCCTACCGAGCTGCACACCCAAATCACCTGCTTTACAGTACAAAGCCATGAAGTAAGGTATCAGAAAAGAGGCTACATTGTGACTAGTTATTTTATAAGCCATATCCCAATATTTTGAATGCAGAATATATATGAAGACAGCAGTCAGCATTAAAGAATAACAAGTCTCATGTATTCCGTGTTTAACCAGTTTGGTACCACTGTAAGTAGAATCTACGCCGTATCTGTGGCTCTCTAACTCTGAGCCGATGCTGTTCCTGGAGGAAGTAAATTTGTCTGTCGTGTGACAGCCGAACTTCTTCCTATGGGTCAGGAGCCAATCACAGTGATCGGGAAGTGAAGAAATAAAATCCTCTGGTTCTTAAAAGGACCAGAGGTGTCCATCCCAAATCAGTTAAAACATTACCAAATAGTTGATTTATTATAGAGCCACGGTCAACATAAGGTAATGCAGAACTGTATGCATGTCCTAAAATGCTGTAGTGATTTTACAGTGCTGTGTGCTAAAAAAGGATTAAGAACAAAACACGTCTATAAATGCTAATCACCGTATAGTACGTATAAAATGAGTCTGACTAAATGTCAGTGCGATGCCATTAAACAAGTCTATCCTTCAATGTGCTGCCATAAATCACCTTCAATACTGTATGGTGAATGATTGCAATCTACAGCTAGTAAAATCATTCATAAGCATTCCATTGCTTTCAGAGCTGTATTAACCATTTCATTTATTTATATAAAGTACATACAATGTGAGCAAGGCTTGGTGTACAGAGGCGCCAGAGTAGAATAAAAACGTTTAAAAACCGTCTAAAAGAGGGGGATGTTCAGGTGGACTTACCTCCCTCAAAAATATATAAAACTCAATTGAGTCACAATATATCAATACAAAAATATTTTATTGAACTCCACTTAGTGCAACGCGTTTCGCAGGTGTGGTCCTGCTTCATCAGGCAAACAGGAGTATAACTCAATGGGTCTAGATGCAGAAGTGAGCGCCTCACTTCTGCATCTAGACCCATTGAGTTATACTCCTGTTTGCCTGATGAAGCAGGACCACACCTGTGAAATGCGTTGCACTAAGTGGAGTTCAATAAAATATTTTTGTATTAATATATTGTGACTCAATTGAGTTTAATATATTTTTGAGGGAGGTAAGTCCACCTGAACATCCCCCTCTTTTAGACGGTTTTTAAACTTTTTTATTCTACTCTGGCGCCTCTGTACACCAAGCCTTGCTGAAATCTTGAGTCCACCCTCGGTGGAGGGGTGCTACCCCGTTTCCTATCTACAGAGAGCGACATCCTAAAAACCTGAGTGGGGTCAGGTTCTAATACTCCCCACCTGCACTTGAAGTGGTTGCCTATGGGTAACCCATGTTTGTGAGTATATCTAAATATTTTGCTTTTAACCACAACCAACTTAACAATACTACACCATATCGGGCTCTCGATTTCTCTTTGTTCTTCCAAGCATACAATGTGAGCAAATTTCCCTAACCAATAACTAGAAGTCACTTGTGGCTTCCAACTAATAATAATAATAATAATATTAATAACAGTTTACTATTATGTATTTATATAGACCCACATTCTACACACAGGGGCAAACGCAGGATTTTTAAGGGGGGGGTTCCTGAAAGGTCCAGAAGCACGTATGTCCCCGAGTGCTTCCGAATACAGGTGGCTCCATACTGCCCATGCACAAAAGTGCGCTGGCGTATTACGGAGCTGCCTATCTTTGGAAGTACTCAAGGACACGAGTGTTTCTGAGGGCTTCTGGTAGCAGCAAATGTGAACGGGGTACAGCGCTGGAACAACGGGAGATAGACTTAGTTTGGACAATTCAGTGGAATATGCTACATAGTGTCACATAGCGCAAGCGATAGCCATATGATGCAGGGATATATGCATCTGCGGAAGATGGCGGCGCTATATAAATACTAAATAATAATATTTTGCCTCACCAGGATTGCACTTTTATTTAGCTTTCCTGTATGACAAGAAGACACAGCCAGCTCTAGGGGAAGAGGGAAACAAAGGTAAATGAAGGAGGCTGGTGCACACCAAGAGTGCTTCTGAGCGTTTTTCAAATCAACAGTGATTTGAAAAGCGCTTGCATACCCCCCAACCGTCCCGTTTTCGTCGGGATTCTCCCGATTTGGGGGGGCCCTCCCGCTATCCCGGGCCCCCCCTCTCGAATCCCGACGGCTGGCAGAGAATGGAGGCGGAAAAACTGATCGAGGCTCCAGCCGCGGTACTGAGGGATGCGGGAGCCCGGCTTCAATACTTCCTCCCTCCCTCCCTCTGTGAATGCCCCCTAATGTATGTCCGTGTGCCCCCCTCTCCTCCCTATAGGCAGAGTGAGCGCAGCGGAGCGGGCAGTCGGGTCCTCTTACCGCTGGCTGATGCACGCGTGCTGTCTCTGGCATCCGACCTCCATGTGCTTCCTGTTTACTATGACGTCACAGGAAGCACATGGAGGTCGGATAGAGACAGTACGCGTGCATCAGCCAGCGGTAAGAGGACCTGACTGCCCGCTCCGCTGCGCTCACTCTGCCTATAGGGAGGGGTGGAGAGGGGGGCACACGGACATACATTAGGGGGCATTCACAGAGGGAGGGAGGGAGGAAGTATTGAAGCCGGGCTCCCGCATCCCTCAGTACCGCGGCTGGAGCCTCGATCAGTTTTTCCGCCTCCATTCTCTGCCCAGGCGCCCCCCCCCACCTAAAAGTGGCACCCTCCTCCCCACCCACGGTGACGGGCATTCTCCCCCCCCTCCACTGACAACCCCCCTAATTAATCACATAAGGGGACACTGGGGGCACATTAGGAGGGAGGGAGAAGCTTAATAGCGTCCATGCGGCATCCATGCCGCATACGCATCCCCGGGCTGGTGCCTCGATCGGGTTTTCTTTTCCCCCCCCTCGGCCACCCTCACCACCCTCCTCCCCCTCCCACTGGCACCCTCCCTTTCAGGAGTAATTAATTAAAAAATTTTAATAAAAAATAAATTTAAAAAATAAATAAAATAAAATAGTGGGCGTGGCTAGGGGGTTGGGGCGTGGCCAGGGGCGTGGCCTAAGTGTCCCGCTTTCGACACTTAAAATGTTGGGAGGTATGCGCTTGGCTAATGTTACCCTATGTGGGTGTTCCCCCAGCAGCGTTGTGATTTTTTCAAAATCGCAGGTATACTGCATGTAGCATGTTTTTGAGCAATTCATTCAAAAATCGCTCTGAAAATCACTTCACAAAATCACACTCACAAATTGCTAGCGATTGCTATTGTCATTTTTGCGTGCACTAGCCCAGAGAGAGGGGTGGAGAAATTGAGAATAGCCTGAGATGGAGCAGAGAACTTATCTGTATTGCAGTCCCACATCAGACAGGCTACTTGCCTGTAATCGGACTCCTGTCCCTGTCAGTCTCTCACACAAGTCAGAAAGAAGCCCTCCTGGAGTCTAGGGACTGTCAAAAACTTTTCAGCTTGTTAAACACCTTACCCACACATGCAGTCATTATAACAATGGGGAGAGACCAGACAGATGTTTGCCCACGGACCCTGAGTCCAGGCAAGCTCTGCATCATGCTGTGCATATTTACCAGCTTGCCTGCACTCTAATTTCATCATGTCGGACACTTCTGTGCTGTGGAGAGTCCAGGACTCCATAACCAACATTCTCTCACTGCAGGCTGCATCTTCTTGTGAGGGAAGCTCGGCTGCCTCTCTCATTCTATTAGCTGGAGGGAAGCACCAGAAGTAAGAAGGGAGGGAGAATGCGGGCTTCCCTGGCTGAATACACAGCTCAGTGCAGGGGGGAGGTTCCAGACACCCGGAACAGCCCCCTCAGTTCGCCAGTGACACACAAGCTTTAGGAGGCATTCCTAATAACAGCGCTCCAGGAAGTGATGGAATTCCAAGGGAACTACTGATAAGCTTGCATAGGGATGCTCTTGGAGTGCTGTTAACAATCTGCCAGCAAATAAAGACAAGAATGGCTGACATATTGTAAAAGGTCAGTTTACATTCCAATCCCAAAAGAGGGCAACGGCAAACAGTGCTTACATTATCAAAAAAAATGGGTTGATTCAAAGACCCCAAGCATTAGGTAGTCCCCCACCCACCCAAAATAAATAATTTAGCCATATGCGTCCCCAGTATTAGGGGAAAACTAAAGCAGAACATGCAAACTCTGTGCAGATAGTGTCCTGGCCCACATCTTAACTCGGGAACCCAGGCACTGCAGTATGTAATACTAAGCCTACTTACAGTGTTGCCTGTGTTCACCTTCTTTGTTTTTGCACTGGTCTATGATTATTGGCTGGAGAAAATAATTTTTTTTTTGATTGTTGTATTCACTATATTTTAACTTGTTTTGCTCTGATTGCACAATAAAATTCTGTTTATTAACTTTTCTGGTTGTAACCCTGAGTCAGGCTCGGGGTGAAAAAAAAAAAAATCAGCCAGGATCGGTAATCCCGAGCCTGACTGGTGGTAGCTGCCGTATAGGGAGACAGCAGTAGCATGGCGGAATTTCAACTCTCCTCCCCCGGGATCTAGATGCCGGCTGCCATTCTTCTTCCAGTCCTCAGACACACTGGATCCCTTGGGTGCGATCGCCGTTTGTCGTCATGGTGAAAGACAGTGATCTCACTATAGGAATACAGCGCCACCAAGAGGATGGAGGGAGGATTGCAGCGCTGGATCACAGGGAGGTGAGCAAGTGCATGTACTGCTGCAGACCTCTCTGCGGTCTGATTTTCCCAGTTTTAGGATCTAAAAGCATGTAAAAAAAAAATTGCACCACTTTTAGACCCTAAATCCAGAAATAATCATACCACCAGGGAAGTTAAGATATCTATTCTGGGAGGTTCTTTATACCACTAAACTTGTCTTTTTTGCATAAAAAAACCAGTATGTATATCTATGCAAATAAGGCAGGAGAACAGCAGTCTAGAGAAAAGACGCCTTCGAGGGGATCTAATTAACATGTATAAATACATCAGAGGGCAATATAATAGCTTGGCGGATGAGCTTTTTGTCCCTAGGCCTTCTCAAAGGTCTAGAGGACATGATCTGCGCATGGAGGAAAAACGTTTTAGCCATTTATTTAGGAAAGGGTTCTTTACAGTAAGAGTGATTAAGATGTGGAATGCATTGCCACAGGAAGTCATTATGGCAAACTCTATACCTGCATTTAAAGGGGGCTTAGATGCTTTCCTTGCGTTGAAAGACATCCATGGCTACAATTACTAGGTAATGCCTAATGATGTTGATCCAGGGATTTTATCTGATTGCCATCTGGAGTCGGGAAGGAATTTTTCACTTTAGGGGCTAATTGGACCATGCCTTGTAAGGGCTTTTTCGCCTTCCTCTGGATCAACAGGGATATGTGAGGGAGCAGGCTGGTGTTGTACTTTATACTGGTTGAACTCGATGGACGTACAGTATGTCTTTTTTCAACCAAAATAACTATGTAACTATGTAACAGCAGTGAAACGCAGCCACAAGTCTTCTAACAAAGGCAAAACACTTTTATATGTATGCACACAGACTCCTGATAAGGACATAGTGCTGAAAATGTTCAATGGTAATTATCTCTCAAATTCTACCTCACACAGAATGTCATGGCTGCTGTTTACACTTCACATTACAATTCCAGCTCTTAAACGCAAAATAATAACTGCAGCAACCTATTTTCCTTGAACTTTTAACAACATTGCCTGAGTTGTCTCGTGGTAGGGTATCCTCAGCTGGCTAAACTCGACTGTCTAATGCAGCTTTGCAGAGAGGGCAGCAGGAAGCTGTGGTAGTTGCCTGACCGGACGGCTGGATCTACTTTCTTTTCCTCTCCTCCAACTGCAGTGCTGCACTCCCGACATTGTCTGCTGGCTTCCGATGATATGATATGACATGTGATCGGGGCTCAGAAGATAGTGTCAGCGTTACAGTACCAGTCAGTGGTGGGAGAGGGGGTGATGGAACAGACTCTTTGACAACCGGTCGATGCTGTAATGCTGACACTATCATCTGAGCCCCGATCACCTCATATCATGAGATAGGAAGCCAGAAAACAAAGTCGGGATTACAGCCCCATTGAGAGAGGAGAGGAAGAGCCGATAGAGGCTTCTGGACAGGTACCTGTGACAGCTCCCTGTCACTCTGCATACCCTGCCAGGCTGGGGAGGGCACACTTCCCCAGAGGCAAGAAAAATGTTTAACCATATGTGGCTGCTAAAAGGTTAAATACTGCACAGAAAATGAGAAAATGATTTAAACGTTTATTTTCTATTCAGGTTTACTTTATGAACCTAACTTCTGTTAGTATCTGATATTCATTTTTAGGTTTTAATTGGACTTTAACATTATAATAATAAAGATTGCTTTTCTGAATGCCCAATAGTTTAGAACAAGACAACAATTTCCGTCTTTTTTTCTTTCTTTTGTAACCTTTTCTACTTCTATTGTCTGCTCCTTGTACTGTACCTCTTTTATACCCAGGAGCAGCCTCGGACTGACCCACCGAACCACCGACGTAAAGTTCGGTGGGCCTCCTTTAAGAGATGTGACGTCACAGTCACATGACCAGAGGGCCCCCACTCTCTCCTATCCGGCGGCCGGGCCTTCGCCAATTAGATTTTCCTGACGTAATCACGCTAGCCGTGCGGTGCGGTCCGGAGGCCTATAAGAAGAGGCAGCATCATCATCAATCTTGTGACAAGCCTCCAACCGCACTGCATCAGTGGTGTACGCTGCCCGGCACCTGACAGAGGCCTGGCTGAAGACGCAGCCCGCAGGGGGAACGCCTGGCCTCTGAGTGGAATCTGAGGGAGAGGAGAGCCGAGGCAGCCGCTTGCTGCACGCAGCCACACACACACACACTGTGAGTCTGTCTGACGGTCTGCTCTGACCTGTCGCCCGTCAAGACCTGTCTCCTGCTGCCACGCTGCCAGTGCAGACTCAAGCTGGACAGTCCAGACTCGAGTCAGCTGCATGCACGGTGGGCACTTTGTGTGTTTGGACAGGGAGGGGGGAGGAGAGTTGCTCAGCCCAGGAGAGTGAGGAGAGGCGAGCTCAGGAGACTGTAACACCGAGTGTGAGGAGAGGGATGATGAGATCACCAGACCAGCCTGGCTGCACTGCACCCACGGTGAGACTTTGTGTGGGGGAGGGGAGGAGACTCAGCCCAGGAGACTGTCACCGAGTGTGAGAGAGGGGAATCACCAGACCAGCCTGGCTGCACTGTATACATGGTGGGACTTTGTGTGTGGGGGAGGGGAGGAGACTCAGCTCAGGAGACTGTCACTGAGTGAGGAGAGAGGGATCACCAGATTGTGTGGCCTGGAGTCGGTTGGTGTGGCCTGGAGTCTGTCTGGATGCCAGAGAGGCAGCCGCAGGACTCAGAGAGGAGATGACAGGTCAGTGTGTGGGCAACTGGGGGGAGTTGCTGTCTGGTGTCTGGCTGTGGTGTGTGCCTGCTGTGAGTCTGCCTGCCAGCCATGGGTGGTGGATGATGGGCACATTGGACAGTCTCAGGCAGTGACACACAATGCAGTGTGTTAGTGTGTGTGTGTGTGTGTGGGGGGGGGGGGGGGTTGGCCTATCTGGTGCCAATTTACACACAGGGATGAGGTCCAGCCCAGGGATAGCTGTGTTGTGGGGGGTTGGTGCGGCGCTGGCAGCAAATTATGCACAAGGAGGCCCCCAGGGACAGGAGGAGTTGTTGTGAACTTGTGGTGGGTGAGTAGGGGATTGGATGACATGGTGTGTGTGTGTTTTGGGGGGGGGTGACTGACCAGACTGTGTTGTGGGGGTCGGTTGGTGTGACACACGGGGCCCCCAGGGACAGGAAGTTGTTGTGGGGGATGGTAATGGTGGATAAGACTTTAGCAGCACTTTACAGAGTACACCTATTCCTGTCCTTGCCTATCCTCAGAGGTGCCTACAATCTAATTCTACCACAGTCATAGTGTAATGTCCTACCATCTTACTATTATGTATTTATATAGTGCTGACACCTCTTGCAGCACTTTACAGACTCCATAGTCATATCACTGGCCTATCCTCAGAGGTGCCTACAATCTAATCCTACCACAGTCATAATGTAATGTCCTACCATCTTACTATTATGTATTTATATATAGCGCTGACACCTCTTGCAGCACTTTACAGACTCCATAGTCCTATCACTGGCCTATCCTCAGAGGTGCCTACAATCTAATCCTACCATAGTCATAATGTAATGTCCTACCATCTTACTATTATGTATTTATATATAGCGCTGACACCTCTTGCAGCACTTTACAGACTCCATAGTCATGTCACTGGCTTATCCTCAGAGCTGCTCACAATCTAATCCTACCATAGTCAAATGTCCTACTACCTGTATATCTCAGGCATCTGCAGGCTGCAGCAATGTAATGTCTACCTTGTTGTTTTTGCAGGCTTGCAGCAGTGCAGCTGACGCACGCAGTAACACCGCCATCAGATTGCCAGAGACAAACCGCCGCCTCCCCACAGGCTTTGGTCTGCTGCCAGGAGAAGCTGCCCACGACATTAGGTGAGTGTCCTATACAGGAGCTGAGACTCTTACCACAGTCATAATGCCCTACCATCTTACTATTATATATTTATATAGCACTGACACCTCTTGCAGCACTTTACAGACTCCACAGTCATGTCACTGGCTTATCCTCAGAGCTGCTCACAATCTAATCCTACCACAGTCATAATCTAATGTCCTACCATCTTACTATTATGTATTTATATAGCGCTGACACCTCTTGCAGCACATTACAGACTCCATAGTCATGTCACTGACTGTCCTCAGAGGTGCTCACAATCTAATCCTACCACAGTCATAATGTAATGTCCTACCATCTTACTATTATGTATTTATATAGCGCTGACACCTCTTGCAGCACTTTACAGACTCCATAGTCATGTCTGGCTTATCCTCAGAGCTGCTCACAATCTAATCCTACCATAGTCGAATGTCCTACTACCTGTGTATCTCAGGCATCTGCAGGCTGCAGCAATGTAATGTCTACCTTGTTTTTGCAGGCTTGCAGCAGTGCAGCTGACGCACATACACACATCAGACCATAGTCTTTTGAAAATGAAAGATCACAGACCAATTTTACCCCTTCCATGTAGTATGAGCCATATCTACAGTCTATTCTATTGAGCTGAACTCCCCATCAGATAAAAATCTTTGCAAGATGCTGCACACACAGATCAGTATCTGCAATAGATCAGTTCCTGCAAAATGCATTTATAGCCTATATCTGCGGATCTCATATACACACATTGTTTAATGGAAATTTATCTGTAGATCAGATCCACCAGGATGAATCTGCAGATAATTGTCTGATCTGCAGATGAATGTCTGTTAAATAAGGTGTGCATGAGATCTGCAAATATCAGGCCATGAATGCATTTTGCAGGAACAGATCTTTTGCAAGATGCTGTACACGTGCAAAGATTTCTGTCTGATGGGGAGTTCAGGTCAATAGAATAGACTGTGTAGAGTTTGGCACTTATACTACATGGAAGGGGGTAATACTGGTCTGATCTTTCCTTTTCCAAAGACTTCTATCTGTGCGTACTTGCCTTTAGTTTTGCAGCAAGTAGGTCTGCGCTGATCTGCACTACAAATGAAAGTAGCCTGTACTCTTCCCTTGTTAGCAATGACCCTCCTTGGTAGTGTGTGGAGCAGAGATGTCCAGGAGTGCATACCATCCTATGGGAGGAATGTGACAATACTTTTGACTATTGCAGAGTGGAAGTTTGAACACTGCATCCTCTTAAGTTCACAATATTGCTCATTTTCCCCAGGCTGCTTATTTTTACAGTTCTGTATGAGCGCTGGTGTCATGATAGGGTATAGCTTATTCCTTAGTATAAACAACCATTTACCCCCACCCCGAAACCTCTTAACACTACATAATAACACACAGACTACAATGGCAACTTGGATAAATTTAGGCCAAAGCAGCCCGTTTATTTAAAACCAACAATATATATAGTCCAACACAACAATCTCTTAAAAGAACATCTTCCAGAGAGCTGGGGTGAGGGGTCCGGAGTTACCTCTTTTAAATAATAGCTTGTACTGGCATGCAGCCTTGTGACCGGCCCCCACCGCGTTCACCGGTTCGGGGACAGCTGCATGCTCACCTGGTTGATAATCTCTGCTGATCAGTAACCCTCCGGAATTTGCCCCGCGGCAAATCCCCTGTCCAATCGATCCCACCTCCGGAACCCCCTACCCCTCCGGCTGCAATGACGAATGTCCCACCTGTAAGGCAAACAGACCCAATATACAAGGGAGGGAGGGAGGGAGCTTTCCCCTACGCTTGCTAAGAGGCCAGACTCCGCCCCCCTCTTTTATAGACTAACCCCCACCCCTCTATGTCAGTCCCACAGCCCGGGAACCTGAGCTCCTCCCCGCCTAACTATTAACCCCTTACTATCCGGTCAGCTGCCCTATCATGTGGGGGCCCTGCACATTACTCTGCGCTACAGTTCCTGGCCCCATTCTTGATAGGGTATAGCTTATTCCTTAGTATAAACAACCATTTACCCCCACCCCGAAACCTCTTAACACTACATAATAACACACAGACTACAATGGCAACTTGGATAAATTTAGGCCAAAGCAGCCCGTTTATTTAAAACCAACAATATATATAGTCCAACACAACAATCTCTTAAAAGAACATCTTCCAGAGAGCTGGGGTGAGGGGTCCGGAGTTACCTCTTTTAAATAATAGCTTGTACTGGCATGCAGCCTTGTGACCGGCCCCCACCGCGTTCACCGGTTCGGGGACAGCTGCATGCTCACCTGGTTGATAATCTCTGCTGATCAGTAACCCTCCGGAATTTGCCCCGCGGCAAATCCCCTGTCCAATCGATCCCACCTCCGGAACCCCCTACCCCTCCACCACGAGCTGGCATGATCCCTTATGCCATCGAGGCCCCCAACCTCAATGCTCTCTGGATCCCATCTTCAATTCCTAGGGCCCAAAGATCTGTCCCCACCGCATTCAAGTGCACCCCATCCCCCCTTAAATACAGACTGCTGTCCTCCTCTAACTCTCTGTGTCTAATGGCCAGACCCCCATTCCTGATCATAAACTTGGAAACCTCCTTATTGAGCTTAACCCTGGCCTTGTTAATTTTTTGCACCGATCGTGCCAGTCTCCACGAGGTGCGGGCGACCATATCCGACCACACTATTATTGTGGACGGGAAAGACGACCTGATCCTTAAAACATCAAATTTGATGTCTTTAATGATGACCCTAGTAGATCTGGAGGCCAGGTCATTGCCTCCCACGTGTAGCACAAGTATATCGGGAGCTCTATCAAGCCGAGAGAACCGGTGCAGTTCAGGTAGGACCCTTGACCAGAGCATCCCCGGGAAACCCAGCCACCTGATACAGACCTGGTCGCGCGGAAAGCCGAGCTGCCGACCTTCCGGCCTCACGTCGGCCCGTTTGGCCCCCCATTTCACATAGGAATGCCCAAATATCCAGACCAGGATCTGTGCACCTGAAAAGAACAAAATATACTACAGAAAACTAAACCATAAACTAAAAATCACAGCCTACACTAAATGAGGGCGAACATAGGACCTGAACCGATCTGACTCCCATCTCCCAATCCTCTGAATGACTTCCTCACTCATACCCCACCGGGACGCTTCAGTAGCCGCCCCAATCCTAAACGAGTGGGAGGCAAATTCTGCCGGGCAGGCGCCAACGTGCGTAAGGCACTTACGAAATATGGCGGTAAATTGAAATCTGGTAAGCGGGACGCCGTCCGCGTGTGAAAAGAAGGCAATCGCCCCCGGGGAACGGATGGCCATAAAAGATTCTGACACTAACCGCGGGCAAAGAGGGCCCCCTATACGAAACAGGGAAATCGTCCGGCCCTTGCCCGACCGGTCTGTTTTGGAACGCCTGAGAAAAATACAAACCGAATCCTCCTGTAACGAGACGTCCGCTGCCCGGATGCCTCCCACTGTTCGTTTGCTTGGGCTGACCAGCTCACCTACTCTGAAAGCCCCAAAAAAGGCTAATGTAAATACGGCCTTAAATAAACTGGCCTCGTATTCTGACGAGCATACCCTGCCAAGCGCTACTACTATTAACCCTAATAACTCAAATGTAACAGGGCGCCTGGAGTCCCTTTGCACCCACCCCGCTCTGTAACCCTTCAAAGCCTGCCTGACCCTAAAATCCTTTGTTAAGTCCTGCAGCCCTCGCAATTTAAACAAGAACGCCAGCGCTGCTACCCTTTTATTCATGGCCGACACTGACACCCCTTCCGAGAAACATTTTCCCACAAAATATAACATCAAACAAAGCCTGTCGTCGTCTGAACTGCAGTCTCCCACCTGGTACACCAAGGCGTCCCACGTGCGCCATATGGCCGTGTACGCCGCCCATGATGCTTCCGATAAGGACCTGCTGATCAAGTGGGATACTGCCCGAATGGAACTCCCCACATCGCCACTGGACAGGGCACCCCAACTTCCTCCGCCGCTGGGGCCGCCGCCCGGAACCTGTCCCACTGAAATCGAGACAACGCGTCAGCCGTGACATTCTCAACCCCGGGGATATGTACAGCACAAATATGAACGTTTGCACGCAAGCATTCGAGCACTAACTGGCGCATCAAACAAATGACTGGGGGAGATGACGCCGAAAATTTATTAATCGCTTCCACCACTCCCATGTTATCGCAGTTAATCTTGATGCACTTGTTGGCCAGGTGACAGCCCCAAAGCCGCATTGCTACTACAATCGGAAACAATTCCAGCAGGACCAGGTTAGATGTAAACCCCGCTTCCACCCACGATTCGTCCCAAGGGGCAGCACACCACTTACCCGCCAGGAATGCTCCGAAACCGTGTGCACCTGCGGCGTCGGTAAAGAGTTCCACATCGAAATTACTTACCACATCCTGTAACCACAGAGATCTCCCGTTGAAACTGCCCAGAAAAACAGACCATACTTGCAGGTCCGCCCGCAGTTCCGCATTCAACCGAATGCGGTGATGCGGCGCACTCTTACCTGCTGTTGCCAAGGATAACCGCCTGCAGAATATACGCCCCATGGGCATAATTCCGCAGGCGAAATTCAATTTGCCTAACAAGGATTGTACTTCTCTCAGCGTCATTTTTTTGCACAAGATTGCCGCCGCAATCGTGTTCCTCAAGTCGATCACCTTGTCGTGAGGCAACCGACATTCCATTAATAAGGTGTCAATAGTGATACCTAAAAAATTTAGGGATGTCGTTGGCCCATCTGTTTTGTCCTCTGCGAGAGGGATCCCGAAACGACCGCAGACATGCCGCATAGTGGCCAGGGAATAAGCGCAATCGGGGGAACCCGCCGGCCCTAAAAAGAGAAAGTCATCAAGGTAGTGGATGATCGACTGAACCTCTGACATGTCTCTCACCACCCATTCCAGGAACCCACTGAACTTCTCAAAATATGCGCATGAGATCGAGCACCCCATGGGGAGACATTTATCCACAAAATACTCACCCTTCCAAAAGCATCCGAGCAAGCGGAAGCTTTCCGGGTGAACGGGTAACAACCTAAAAGCTGCCTCAATGTCTGTTTTGGCTAACAAGGACCCAGGACCTAACCGTCTAACCCACCTAACTGCCACGTCGAATGACGTATAGGCCACGGACACTTCTGTGTCCGGGATCCCATCATTCACCGATGAACCACGAGGGAATGACAGGTGGTGTATCATGCGAAAAGACCCCGGCTCCTTCTTTGGCACAACTCCCAACGGGGATACCACTAGATCGTCCAGTGGAGGTTCCAAAAAGGGGCCCGCTAGGCGGCCTGCCGCCACCTCTTTCTCTATCTTGCGGGTGACTACTTCGGGAAGCTCAATAGCAGATCTCAAGTTCCTAACTGGACTACCGGCTGGCAACTGACAATAACTCGGGATAACAAACCCAACGGAAAAACCCCTACGTAAAAATTCCGCCTCCTCCGATTTCGGATATCTATTTAGGAACGGTTCCATCTCGTGCAGCTTCACTGGCGTCGTCCCTTTTTGAAGCAAAGTCAGAGGACTTTCCTTTCTTTTTAAAACATCTGGCCGCGGCGTGTGATCCCCCGCAGCCTGAACACTCATGCCTGAAACGACACGAATGTCCAAAACGGCAGGACCCTTCATTAAACTGCCAGCAGACCCCTTTTCCTCTCTCGGTCCGCGGTCCGGCTGGTGTTGTGCCACTGCTCTGACCGAGAAAGGACTGCGTTCCCCTTGTCGGGATCATGAGGCGCATCCAAGAGTGGATGTCCTGGTGGTCCCATCGTACTGCGGGCCTCACTGCCATACTTTGCCGGAAGAGCTCGTCGTATCGCAGCCATGCATTGCCGCCGTAAGACCTTTGCGCTTCACCGATAGAATCCATATACCCGAACAACGCCGAGCAATTCTCCGGTTGCCTCTCACCAATGACACTTGCCAGAATTGCGAACGCTTGGAACCAATTCTGGAAAGTCCGAGGTATCAGCCGATAGCGCCGCTCCTCCTCCCTCTTTTTTTCGTCCGGCTTCCCCTTGTCTAAATTAAACTTCTCTAGTGGTAGTAGTGAGAAAATCTCCACATACTCACCCCTCCATATGCGCTCTTTCACCTCCAACTTCAAATGTGACCCCAACCTCCCCCTAAAACACACATACATTTCCGCATGAGCGGCATCTGCCATCCGTACCAACCCCGGGTCCCCTGCAACCACTGGCCCCCCGGCTGGAACGCCCACTGGAGCCACCAAACCTGACTGCCCAGCAAGAAATACCCCTGGTGTGCTGCTAGCCTCGGCGACCGGAGAGGACGCCAAAACCTGCAGAGGGGCAGCTGAAGCATGCGCTGATCCACTAACGGCCGCTACGGCCGGCGCTGTAGCCTGGGGTAAGGGGGACCATACCGCGGTAGGCGAGGAATGAAGCGCAGGCGCTGCAACAGGTGCTAACCCTGAGGGTGTTACTGTTGGCAAGGCTCCCAACGCCCCAGAACCCCCTGCCCCTTGCAACCCCCCAACTGCCCCCCACAACCAACTGGCAATAGCAATAAGGGGATTGGCCTCACCTGGCTGTGCTGGACCGGCGTCCCGTACAGCCGTCTGTCCTGATCCAGCCGTCAGCGAACTCTCCTCTGCGACCACCGACTCATCGTCCGACGGGGGCCCATGTTCAGGGCTGGGAGTGGGCTGTCTGGTGCTGGGGCCTGCATCCTGCTGGCTGGATCCTCTGCTGCTCCTGGGCGCACCCTTCTTCCCATGTCTTCCGGAGGGCCCGGCCGGCCCCCCCTTTCGCTTCTTGGATGCGCTCCCAGCCCCCTTGCGATGTGGCTGGGCCGCCGCCGCACCTGGGGAGGTGGCGGCGCCCGTTGCCTGTGGATCTGAACGCTGGGCCTGCTTGGCCCGCTGCCCAGAGCGGGTGCCAAGGGCCGCGGAGGATCCGGAAGGTGGCGCTGGCGGTGAGGAGGCCTCAGATGCGGATTGCCCACCGCCGGAGGAGTTCCGCCTTGGATTCGGATTCCTCCCGGCAGCCCCGCTTTCAGCCGCGGATGTGCGCTTAGCGGGGGGTGCCGGAGGGACCCCTCGGGGGCTCCCGCTGCGTCTCTGGGTCGGGCGGTGCTCCGGGCTGAGCCGCTCGGGCGGCCTGGACTTCCTCTTGGCCCCGGCCGGCTGGCCTGAAGTGCTGGGGGCCATGGCTGCTAGTTGGACCTGGACCCAGGTCGGACCCCTGGTCGTCGCCTCCTCTCTGACCCGGGCCAGCAAGTCATCCAGTCCCTCCATGTCGTCAAAAGCGAGCGAGGTGAGCTGTGGCAGGCTACAGGCAGCTTTCCCCTACGCTTGCTAAGAGGCCAGACTCCGCCCCCCTCTTTTATAGACTAACCCCCACCCCTCTATGTCAGTCCCACAGCCCGGGAACCTGAGCTCCTCCCCGCCTAACTATTAACCCCTTACTATCCGGTCAGCTGCCCTATCATGTGGGGGCCCTGCACATTACTCTGCGCTACAGTTCCTGGCCCCATTCTTTCTTCTTGTCTTACTGTTATCAGGCATCAACTCGCTTTTAGCCAGCCTAAAGAGAGCACCAGACCATGGGTTTCTCACTGACATGACTCACGCACTGCCCACTGTTTACTATATCGAGAGTCAGCATCATGTAGGGGCCAAAAATGTTTACTATAACAGAAGATGTATTATGTCAGAGTTTACTATACCAGAAATTGCTCCCATAGACTTATTATGGATATTGGCTGGGACCAGGAGACGTTGTTTACTTACTACTATATAGTTTATTATCATGAGGTTATACTGTATATGATCACACTTGTAAATTTATCCTGTTACATCTGGAACCTGAGTAGATTTGTTGAGGTTAATAGTGTAACACAACTTCTGGGGTTTTGAACATTACATATTGTACCAAAGGCATATATAATGGTATTTCATAAGTGGATGTTTTCATGTTAACTTGTAATAACTTGGCAAGATTTTGTATTCTTTAATCTATCACTGCTGCTGTGATAATGTTGTAAAATTGAAAATAAAAGGCAATATTGGTGAAAGAACGCTGTTTTGTTTTTAGTGATGATGCTTGGGGTTGGGTATGTGTGCTCCGCCTCCGAGTTATGGGCTGGGTGGGCCCTAGACTGAAACTTCTTTGGTGGGCCCCAAGGGTCCCAGTCCGACCCTGCCCAGGAGTACTGGACATCCATGACCCTCAATTATGCTTGGATAACAATATGATGGGTCTCTATTGAATATGTTCTTTATTTTGTTTGTGACACGCTGGAAATGTGAAACCCACTTTAAAGTGGACATGACCTCTGAATATCAAAATAAACCATTGCAAATCTTGTTTAAAACTGTAGTCAAAAAGATTAATATATATGGCAACAAATATTTCAATAAACTCTATAATATAACATACATGAATTCAGTGCAGTTTCTAGGATTAATTTCACTCAGGGCGAGTTTTAAAAAATACGCCCCCCCCCCACCACCACCACCACCACCACCACCACCAATCACGGAACTTTGCGTGAGAGTCGTAGGGCATCTTAAATATCTGATCCGTTGTGGTCGCTATCACCGCACATCGCCAAATGTCACTTGTGTTAATCACACACCTGTACCCACATCTCGAGACGGCGGTAATGCTCGTTGCAAAAAAAAATAATTGATGATTGTCGTGAAAATTGCCGTAAAAAAAAAATGCCTATTGGGTATGGGCCGTTACAATTTTTAACGAGTTCAGAAATAAAGAAAGCACCTACTAAGCCAACACAGGGGATCACACAGCAGTTTCTCTAAGCAGGAATTAGGCAGGAACTGAACTAACTCACTTCCAGCTTCAAAGCCATAGATCATACACAGAAGATTAGTAAGCAAATAATGTCTGGTACACACCATGCAATTTCCCGTCAGATTGACTGTTGACTCAATAATTTCTGACAGGTCCGATCTGATTTCTGATCATTTTTCTGATCAATTTTGTATAGAAGTGATTGGAAATCGATCAGAAAAATCAGAACTCAGATCGGACCTGCCGGAAATTATCGATTCGATTGTCAATCTGACGCAAATTGCATGGTGTGTACCAGGCGTTAGAGTACTACTCAGACCAGGGCAGAGAGGTGTTTCCCCCCTCTTCCCACAATGGGAGGAAAAGCAACTGAGGTCAATGAAGCTAGTGGGGGGAGGGAGAAAGTCACTGGAGTTAGTGGGGGGAGAGAGGGAGAAGGTCACTTGGGATAGTGGGGTACGCAGAAGGTCACTAGAGCTAGTGGGGGGAGGGAGGTCACTGGGGCTAGTGGGGGGAGGGGAGGTCACTGGCGCTAGTGGGGGGAGGGGAGGTCACTGGCGCTAGTGGGGGGAGGGGAGGTCACTGGGGCTAGTGGGGGGAGGGGAGGTCACTGGGGCTAGTGGGGGGAGAGGAAGTCACTGGAGCTAGTGAGGGGAGGTCACTGGGGCTAGTGGGGAGAGGGGAAGTCACTGGAGCTAGTGGGGGGAGGGGAGGTCACTGGGGCTAGTGGGGGGAGGGGAGGTCACTTGGGATAGCGGGGGGAGGGAGGTCACTGGGGCTAGTGGGGGGAGGGGAGGTCACTGGGGCTAGTGGGGGGAGGGGAGGTCACTGGTGCTAGTGGGGGGAGGGGAGGTCACTGGCGCTAGTGGGGGGAGGGGAGGTCACTGGGGCTAGTGGGGGGGAGGGGAAGTCACTGGAGCTAGTGGGGGGAGGGGAGGTCACTGGGGCTAGTGGGGAGAGGGGAAGTCACTGGAGCTAGTGGGGGGAGGGGAGGTCACTGGGGCTAGTGGGGGGAGGGGAGGTCACTTGGGATAGCGGGGGGAGGGAGGTCACTGGGGTTAGTGTGGCGAGGGAGAAGGTCACTTGGAATAGTGGGGGATGCAGAAGGTCACTAGAGCTAGTGAGGGGAGGGAGGTCACTGGGGCTAGTGGGGGGAGGGGAGGTCACTGGGGCTAGTGGGGGGAGGGGAGGTCACTGGGGCTAGTGGGGGGAGGGGAGGTCACTGGAGCTAGTGGGGGGAGGGGAGGTCACTGGGACTAGTGGGGGGAGGGAGGTCACTGGGGCTAGTGGGGGGAGGGAGGTCACTGGGGCTAGTGGGGGAAGAGAGGGAGAAGGTCACTTGGGGTAGTGGGGGACACAGAAGGTCACTAGAGCTAGTGGGGGGAGGGAGGTCACTGGAGCTAGTGGGGGGAGGGGAGGTCACTGGGACTAGTGGGGGGAGGGAGGTCACTGGGGCTAGTGGGGGGAGGGAGGTCACTGGCGCTAGTGGGGGGAGGGAGGTCACTGGGGCTAGTGGGGGAGGGAGGAGGTCAATGGGGCTATTGGGAGATGGCAGAAGGTCACTGAGGCTACTGGGAGGGGGGAAGGTCACTGGGGCTAGTAGGAGATGGGAGAAGGTCACTGGAGCTAGAGGGGGGAGGCAGAGGGTCACAGGCAAGTGGGGGAGGAGAGAGGAGATCACTGGAGCTACTGGAGCTACTGGGGGGAGAGAGGAGGTCACTTGGGCTACTGGGGGTAGGCAAAAGGCCACTGGAGCTAATGGAGGAGGGATGAGGTCCTTGGGGCTAGCAGGGGCAGGAAGAAGTTCACTTCGGCAACCAGGGAGGAGGAAGAAGGTCACTGGGGCTAGTGGGGGACAGGACAAGGTCACTGGGGCTGCTGGGTGGAGCAAGAAGGTCACCGGAGCTAGCAGGAGGGAGGGGAAAGGTCACTGAAGGCAGTGGGAGCAGGTAGATTTATACTTACTAAATTCTGGTTGAAGGTGTCCATTCCTCTACTGTCCTAAAGGGGCAAGGCTTCCTCCAGGCTGGTCTTCCTGCTGTCAGAGAAGCACTCCTTAGTGTACAGGAGGCTGGGACGACCTCTCCCCTGTGCAGGGGGGGTGGGGCTTCCTCTGGACATGAGATGGGACTTTCTCCAGGACAGGTACACTTCCACCTTCCAGGCACTGCTCCTAAATCAACTTCCATGGGCTTCAGATGGACCTTCCTGCATGAGGATGGCAGGACTCACATTAGCCAGCCACCCTATCATCCGTGTCCCATATGGGGGCGGGGCTTCCGTGATGGGGGCGGGGCTTATGTCGGCCGGGAAACCTCTCCTAAGTGTCCCAGTTCGGGACAGCATGGGGACAGCTGCTTGTAGTCAGATTTACTGCGACCCCAGCACAGTCGCAAATCACCCTCAGCCCTCAGCTGCCT
Source organism: Hyperolius riggenbachi (assembly GCF_040937935.1). Taxonomy (NCBI): domain Eukaryota; kingdom Metazoa; phylum Chordata; class Amphibia; order Anura; family Hyperoliidae; genus Hyperolius; species Hyperolius riggenbachi. The sequence goes on from NC_090648.1 coordinate 310,433,871, forward strand.
GTTAGTTCCTTCTCCTTTCCGAATCCCCACCACGCTGAGCCAGGAACACAACAGCAGCCAACTCCTTCAGTACCCTGATGGCTGCTGCAATGCCGCTGCAGGAAGTCAGTGTCACCACATGGTGGTCACGTGGTGATCGGCAGCCAAGGCAACAGGACGCCCAGGAGGAGTCAGTGGAGACAGAGGTGATCGCAGCACTGCTTTTCTTATCTCTTCAGCAAGCGTCACCCTCTCTCTGTCAGTCCCGTCATTCTGCCTGCGCCCACCTTCTCTTCAGTGCTGCACTGCGCCCCGTGCAGTGGCACTGTCCGCACGCCCATAGAAACGGGCATGCATGAATCCCCCCCCCCCCCCCCCTCTAAGACGTTCATTGCCGCGGCACTGAAGTTGTTACATTCCGGCAGGCGCACAGTACACTGGGATACTTTGTTTTGGGCTGTTTACAGCCTGTTCTCCCCTCCCTCCTGTGTGAGCTCTCTGCTTCCCCGGAGCTGATTACACGCTGATACACTCAGTGTGAAGAGGAATGTCAGTCTCCGCCCCCCTTCCTCCGGGAGACTGAAGACAGACTGAAGACGCTGGAGAGAAAAGGAGAGATGTGGATGACAAGAAATGCTGCTGAGTCCTGACTGCTGCTATAGGAGAGAGAGGTGCTGTGTTTGTGTGTGGATGCAGTGTGTATATGTATGTATGTATGTTTGTGGTAGAGAGAGTGTGTGTGTATGTGTACAGGGCATGTGTGTATGTATGTGTACAGAGCATGTGTGTATGTATGTACATAGAGCGTGTGTGTGTATGTATGTATGATGTGTATGTATGTGTACAGAGCATGTGTGTATGTATGTATGTATGTGTACAGGGCATGTGTGTGTGTGTACAGAGCATGTGTGTGTGTGTACAGAGCATGTGTGTATGTATGTATGATGTGTATGTATGTGTACAAAACATTTGCTTATGTATGTACATAGAACATGTGTGTGTGTATGTATGTATGTGTACAGGGCGTGTGTGTGTATGCGCGTACAGAGCATGTGTGGTATGTATGTGTACAGGGCATGTGTGTGTGTGTACAGAGCATGTGTGTATGTATGATGTATGTGTACAGAGCATGTGTGTATGTATGTACATAGAGCATGTATGTATGTATGTATGTATGTATGTATGTGTACAGGGCGTGTGTGTGTGCACGTACAGAGCATGTGTGTATGTTTGTGTACAGAGGTGAGTGAATCTGCTCCCGCTGTGGGCTGTGAGGGTATTTGTTGGAGGACATCCACACTGGCTCCTGCTCTGCTGGGGGGGGGGGGGGGGTGACACAGAACAGCACACGGGACTGGCTGCCATTCTGGTCAAATCTGCTGACACGATTGAACGTCTTTGCTGGTCAAATCTGCCGACACAATTGAACACATTTTCTGGTCAAATCTGTCGACACGATTGAACACATTTGCTGGTCAAATCTGCCGACACGATTGAACACATTTGCTGGTCAAATCTGCCGACACGATTGAACGTCTTTGCTGGTCAAATCTGCCGACATGATTGAACGTCTTTGCTGGTCAAATCTGCCGACACAATTGAACACATTTGCTGGTCAAATCTGCCGACACGATTGAACGTCTTTGCTGGTCAAATCTGCCGACACGATTGAACGTCTTTGCTGGTCAAATCTGCCGACACGATTGAACGTCTTTGCTGGTCAAATCTGCCGATATGATTGAACGTCTTTGCTGGTCAAATCTGCCGACACAATTGAACGTCTTTGCTGGTCAAATCTGCCGACACGATTGAACATCTTTGCTGGTCAAATCTGCCGACATGATTGAATGTGTTTTCCTAAGAGATTTTGTATCGGGAATTGGCCTGTGGTGTATGGGCAGGTAACAGATCTCAATGGACAATAAAACCTCGCACTGCCAAGGGCAGATTACAGTGTAAAAATCACACTGGCAGCAGAGCACACACAAAAGCAGAGTATAAAGCTGACAGAGGATAGACAATAATACAGAGCAGAAAAATGACAGGCTTTAAAACACAGCAGACATTACATACACAGGCACACCCAGATATCACTGTAACTGTAAGCTATCACAGGCTAATTTGCATGTGATTGGAGAAAGGAGCTGCTTGATGAAGGAGGGGCTGGAGGAAGTAGAAATCAACTGGATGGCACTGTAAACTTGCCAACCAACATATGGCTGCACACACTGCACTAGAAAGCAGAAACAGAAATCAGGACATCTGACAGGTATATTACAGCAAACATACATTTTTATTAATTAAACCAGTATTAAGCAACACATCAGATATTTTTACAGTGACAAATTGTAAGGACAGTTCCACTTTAACAGAGATTAGTTACAGCTTCCAACAGCTCACAAATCACAAATACGGTCACAATCCACAGCTATGGCACCTGCTGTAGCCATTACAATACTTCCTGGCTCCTTTCTGCACACACCAGGGGAGGACTGGGACCTTTTGGCCTGGTGGGAAAACACAACCCAGAGGCCCTTTCATGGCAGCCCCAGCCCAAATACTTATCTTTCTTGTGTACAAATGTATCAATGGCAGTCTTGGCAGAGTAAGATCTTGTTCACACTATGAGCATTTGCGGAATTGTAAAGTGGGCAGCATTTCACCAGAAAATAATCGTAAAGTGAGCAGCATTTCACCAGAAATTGTAAAGTGGGCAGCATAAGCATTTCACCAGAAATTAATTGTAAAGTGGGCAGCATTTTATCAGAAAAGAATCGTATAGTGGGCAGCATTTCACCAGAAAATAATCGTAAAGTGGGCAGCATTTCACCAGAAAATAATCGTAAAGTGGGCAGCATTTCACAAGAAATTAATCGTAAAGTGGGCAGCATTTCACCCGAAAAAAAATCGTAATGTGGGCAGCATTTCACCAGAAAATAACACACCTGCAAAAAAAAAAAATTACTCGCTTGGCAGAAGTCTCCTCTCCCGGTCTCTGTCGCGCAGCTCCCCAGACGATCCTCCTGCAGCAAATCTCCCGCGCTGACAGGCAGAGAGCAGGGCTACAGGAAGATGTCGCCCGAAGCCCTGTACTGAAGACACAAATAGTCTCCAAAGCAGGGCTTTCGGGCGCCATTTTCCCGTAGCCCTGCTCTGCTTCCCCAGGCTAAGATGAGCTGCGGGGAATTAACTGGTGTGTCATCTATTAGACGCTTTGACCAGTTCAACACCTGGGGGGGCACACAATCGTGCGGCAGCGCTAGACCCCCCCCCCCCCTCAAATGGCCCTGGGTGGGCCCTCCTGCGGCTGAAGGCGTTGCAGCCCCTATAGTGACACCCCTGGCCAGGGTGGCTAAGGTTAGACATGGCCAGGAGGAGGGTTAGGCATCGCTAGGGGGGATGATTGCTTAGGGGCTGATGGAGGGTTAGGCATCGCTGGGAAGGGGGGGGGGGAATTGGTTAGGGGTCAACAGGGAGGGCTCTTGTGACGGTTAGGTCATAGTAAAATATTGATAAAAATTGCCGCTATTTTACTATCAGAATTATCTAGTAAAATGTTGTTAATTTTACCAATAGCTGCTATCTCCCACACTCTTTTCAACCTGCAGCTGTTTAAAACGTATGCTTAATGAGCACCTTTTTTATGATGTGTGTACATCAGCAGCAGTGGACATAGCTGCAATCAATTAATCAGCTTGCAAATAAAACTTGGTACACATAAAAGTAATCAAATGATTAGCACAGTATCACAGATTCTTACAGCAAGAAAGCATCAGCAGTCGATCCCCTGTCTGGTGGTATGCATTATTAGTTTCTGCACTGTTCCAGTGGCTGCTTGATTCCAGAAGCCAAGGTGCTCCAGCCATCATTTGTCACTAGCCACCTTTGGAATTTGACCTCCATCCTGCACATGAATGCTGCCCCGACAGATCAGCTAGCACCAGAGAGCCGAGAGCCAGAGATACGTGTGCTCCTGCTTCATACATCGGAAGGAAACTTGGACTCTTCAACTGCACTCTGACTGACCTTTTAATCTAAGGGTCACCTGGCACTAGAAAAAAAGGCAAAGCTGACTTCTTGCAAGAACACAGGAGCCACTTGTCAGGTCGCTGATGTGATGTGAAACTGTCAGTCGGGAGAAGTGTTTATTTCCTGGATGGGCTTACATTCTGCGCGAGGATACAAATCACGCGCGCTCCCTTCTGCTCTGCTGATTGGTTTTTGTAAGGAGAGGGTGTGAGTTACGTGAGACGGAACAGCGTAGATTCCATCTGATCCCTGCTCTGCCCTGCATTCCCCTAGCTGCTCACTGGCTGCAGCTACATGCACCCGGCCACTCGCTCACCTTCCTATCCCGGCCAGCGGCCCAAAACATGAGAGAAGGCGGCGGCCTGGGAGGCAAACGCCCCTCATTCCCCCGCCCCAGTCTGCGCCTGGCACACACAGCGCTCTGAGTGTGTGTGTCCAGTGTATTTACTGTTGAAAATAATGTTTTTAAATAAGCAGGAAGCTAAATTAGGATTTCTCTGTATTTGAACTCACAACCTTGTGTATCAAAAGCAGATTCTCTACCTCTAGACAGGGGTTGGGCAAACTACCAGACCAGATACATTTGTACTTTTCAACTTGCCCACCAATGCAGGGCCAGATTCCATCTCCTCTCCTTAGTGGCATAAGTACAGCAGTCACAGTGGGGTCATGTACATTGTTGTCCACTTGTCCACCGTGTAAGCTATTTCCACTACCTCTGTCATGCTATTCTAGGAGTGATATATACAGAGCCGAACCCAGAGCTCTGCGCCCCCCCCCCCCCCCCCAAAAAAAAGAAAAAAAATCACAGCGAAGCTCCACCATTTAGCCATGTGAAGTGATGCTTTCCCTATGACTGTTGGAGAGGTGAGTTACATCACCTCTACTCTGCACACTCTGTATTGGGGTGGTTCCCTCTTTCTCACCATATACACTGGGGAGGTTTCTGGTTACATATACTAGGGGAGGGGAGGAATTAATCGGCTACCTGAGGATGGGATTTGTAGGGTACATTAACAAAAGCTCGGAAATGTTGCTGCCCAGAAAAGCTAATAATAGAATATCGGTAATTTACCGATTTTCTACTGTAACAGTGAAAATGACAAAAGTAAAATATCAGCAATAAATACAATATTTTACTACAGCTAAAAATAAACCCAATTCTCACACTGACCCCTCCCACTATCAAATGCTTAACCTTAATTAACCCCCCCCCCCCCCCCCACATACACACATGGCTATCCTTAACAACCCCACCCCACACAGCGCAAAAACCTCTCAAAAGTACGCTAATTTTCAGGTGTGGCCACAGGCGTCCATTAAAATATCTGAAATAGTGGATAATTTAGGTGCCCGCAATGCAAATTACGGCTACAAATAGCGAGCG